>NC_052353.1:13128517-13137764 GCF_009727055.1 Benincasa hispida | reverse complement strand
ACTATGTTTTTCTCGTCACCACTGGCGTAAGCTCACCCCATTTTCAAATGTTTTTGTCCCCCCCCTCCCACAGGTCAGTAGTCAAATCCTCTAAAGATAGCTCAGTAATCTACTTTGCCACCTGAAAGGACGAAAATACTTGAACGTGCAGGTTGTTACTATTAAATATTGTACAACATGTTTACTATTGTTCAATAAGGACTAGGTTTTGTGAGTTTTGGACTTAAAATCTAATGTTTTCAAATACTCTAAACATATTAAGTTTCTAAGTTTATAAATATGGGCTTACAGTCGTCCCGTTGATATAATTTCCTTATTGGTATCAGGTTATTCTGCAAGAGGTTTTAGGTAGTAAGTGTCAGTCTAAGGGTTTAACTGCTGCAGTCACGCCCTTCTGCTAGGCTAGAGGTGATCTGGGGCGGGTGTGACAGTTCTGGTATCAGAGCATAAGTTTTTGATAATTGAGGAATTAGTTTGATCCAACTTGGTATTTAAGGATGGGTTATACGTAAACTTGGGAAAATAATTTAAAGCTAGCTTAGTAATAAAACATAAGATTTGTTGAAAAAAGGTTCATGATTTAGTTAAAGTCTCAGAGATAAGTCCCTAAACATGTTGTACTTAGATAACTAGCAAATATACTGAGGAAAAAAGTAACGAGCAAGCGACGTGAGAGAGGAATATTGACCCTACCAGTGAAGTCCTGAGGTCTCGTCAATCCCAGATCCGAAGGGGAAAAGAGTTAGAGACTCAGTAAACAGGAGGCAATCTTCTAAAACGAGTCTAGTACACTTTAAAAGTAAGCATGTAGAACCCAATGCAGATCGAGTATTATTCGATAGAATCACTCAAGATTAGCGGCGAGTGTTAGAGATTTCAAAATGATCCAGGAAAAGAAAGTTCGCCGTCGGAGGCTAAAGCTTTAGGAGCCACGACGTTTCGATGGAACCAACAGATTCCATAGATGTCTAAAAAGTTGGATTTTGATGAGAAGTGTTTTTAAAGTATGAGATGCCCTCTTGAGGACTGTAAGGTCGAGTTAGCGGCATTCTTGCTCAAAAAGGGGCTGAAGAAAGTGGTGGAAAGTGATAGGAGGCTAGAAGGGGTTAGTTCAGAAAACTATGACTTGGTCTGAGTTTTAGAACAGTATTTTAGGATATACTACCCTAGTTCTTTTAGATGATGAAAGAGGGGAGAGAATTTCCTAGGCTAACTCAAGAGTTGAGACGTTGCTGAGTATGAGCAAAAATTTACTGAGTTATCTCAGTATGCCTTCCGATCATCGCGAAGAGAAGGAGGGTGTGGAGATTTGAGATGGCTAGAAGAAAAATACGTACAACCTTCTAATTAATTGGGTGAATTTCACTCAGTTAGTTGAGACCTTATTCGAGTAGAGCGGAGTGTTTTGTAGCGAAGGAGGATGAATGCTTCACCAGAGAATGACAGTTTTAGAGTGCCCTGGGAGAAACAAAAGTAAAAAAATACTTAGATCCTCGTTCTCTGGACATGGTGGAATAAAGGAGTTTTGGGGCATGGAGCCAACAAAGTTTGATTGTCGAACGACAGTACCAAACCTGTAGCTAAACAAAAGTATCAAGGGTAGATCTAGCATATCAGGTCGTGCTTAGTGAGCGAATGCGCGTGAGAATTGACGAAGAATTGGAAGGATAACCAGCGGATGTAAACTTATGTGTAGGAACCTCAATACAGGGAATATGTCTCATGACGTAATAGGAATGTGTGTTCTCACAGTTGCGTCGAAAGCCAGGGCATTTCAGAAAGACTGTATGTCCCCAGCTAGGTTGGGAACTGAAGATGAAACAAGATGAGTTACACACAGACTGTAAAATCTTGACAAATACTAGAACAATCCGATACTAGAAGTGATGGGCATTCTCGGTGTAGTTGCAGCAGAAAGGTTGATGTAAGCTAGGATCAACGTACCACCAATAAACACCGCTAAGCAGCAGCAGGGTAGTAATGTACGTATGACACCATGGAAAAAGCTCAGATGTAATGATACAGCTGGTCGATAAACTTTATGTAATCGAATCCTGCTATGCATTGATTTGATCCAGTGCTACACAACTCATCATACTAATAAGTATTGTGTGCTATTTCACAATAGATAAAATACCTGACAACATATGGGATCGAGAGAATTATTTAATTCTCTATCGACCTAGTTGGAGATATACATCTGTCGTGTACATGTAGTATATTATAAGTAATTGTGAAGTAATTCTTGTGAGCAAAGATTTATGGTCGACTCTGATCCATTAAAGAATTACTAAGAATTTTGATGTTATCTTAGGTATAGAGAATCATGTCCCAAAGTAAACACTATTCACAATATGGATTTAGGCTTTAGAGATGAAGTTGTTGGAAACCCTGAAAGAAAGAAACTCGGTTATATCAAAGAATATCCAATTTCATCACGTGTAAGGAAAGATTAGAAGAGACTATTGAGTAAGGATGTAAGGCTAATTTAGGGCATATCTAGTTATAGTAGTTATCCCAAGAATAAGAAACTAAAACCTGAGGATGAGTACCTCGTCAGTATTCATAGAATTCTTAGATGAATGTCACTGAAGAACTACTAGCGGTTTACCGCCCTGATAAGGGAAAGATGATTAGAATTATTACTATTGAGATTAATTCCTGATATCGGACCCTTATCCCAAGCACCATATACCATGGACGACCTCCAACAGGAGTTTAGAATAAAGCTTAAAAGTCAATTACAGAAACTTGTGACGTATAAGTGCGGTACATATAAGACCCAGCTCTGATCACGCTTGGGAGCGCAAGTACTTGTTTGATCATAGAAGAATGAAAGACCGCGTACTCAATTAGAATTATTGCATTATAGACTATTATACAGTTGAATAAAAGGTTACCATATATAGAATAATACTCATTGACCTTCAGTATAAGATGATCTCTTCTGATCAGTATTAAAGGGAGCAACAGTGTTCTTCTAAGATAATTTGAGGTCAGGGGTTATCACCAGTTGATTGTGAAAGCACACAGAAATTTTACCTAAATACCTAGCATTCAGAACTAGATGTATGGACATTTATGATTCCTAGTATATGTAAGTCGTTGATTACAACATGGTCCTAGCGGTATTTATTGGACTTGATGAATAGATATCCTATATCCTTATCTGATCATTTGTAATAGATATGACATAGATGACATACTAGTGTGTTATTCCAGTAGTGCGAAAAGAACCAAGAATCCACATAATGGTAACATTCTTAAGATTGGTACAAAATATTAGAAATATAAAGTTCTCCAAATTAATAGATATTCCAAGTGTTGGCAATTTTTTGGATTAATCAAAAGATCATATATTCTTTAGGGCATAATAGGTTCTCCAGACTTGACGAAGTTATAGTTTGCAATTCAAAAAAATAGCATGTAGATTTATGGGATAACAAAGAACCCGCAAAGTAATCGAAGGTAAAGAATTATAACATAATGGGATTTACTGCAGGGTATATACAGAGATAATCGTTGGAGCTTGGTTTTCTCTAAAGATACGTCACCTTCCACATGACAACACCTGCACCACGTAAAGATCCGATAGCAATTATAAGAGGTCACCAGAAATAATCCGCATGCATTAGATTCATCACAAGTGCTTATTAACAAATGGTTATATCAAGACATATATTACTCTACCTATCACAGGTAAGGGGTTATAGTCTTTATTGTGATCGATCCCGACAAGGGTTAGCGATGTTGCGGCTGATGCAAAGGAACAAAGTAGTTAGCCTTCTTTGTGCATTAAGAAGTACTTATCCGTACACAGAAGCTAGATCGTTAACGTCGTTCCTACACGATGGATTAGCTGCATGAATAATTAGTGTGAACATGTGACATACCTGATTTGTAAGGCGGCATGTGCATATATATTATACAGACCATAAGAGTACTAAAGCATATTTTTATCAAACAAGAACTAAAACCTCAAGACATAAACAAGATCGCAATGATCAATAGAATTATCTTACAAATCTTGCGTACTGATCACCTCAGGGTAAGCAAATGTGGTAGCTGTACACTGTTATAGTTCTACGAAAAACTAGATCAGGCTGAGCAGCTAGTAAGTACTAACTTCAGTGAAGCGGTAGATTGATTCATGAGTTTCGTAATAATCTAAGGACAGACCATTAATCAACTACGGTCGATAATCGCGAGGATCTACATAGCCTTAATTCTCCAAGTGCTTGTCCTACTACTTGTAGAAAATATTCTCCTATACGCACTGACGCAATTAAAGTGGTTCTTGATCTTGAAGAAGTTAGCTGAAGAAGTGGCATAAAGATGAAAGTTGACGGACGATTCAACTAGACGAGACAAAAGTGCTACCTAAAGGAGGGTAGGTATTTGCGTTACCTAGGACTTAGCTCTTAGACTAGCTAATACCATAGACAGAAGCACATTATTCGCCATCTATATGTTTATGCACCGTTGAGCATACGAAGTATGTATACAGAACATTAAAGGTAAATTCGGTATACTAGTGGCGAGGGTATGAAAAAAGAAATAGTGCGAGTATATTGACATAGTGTCTAATATATTACATTCAAGTTTAAACCAGAGAGACAGAACCAGCTAAGATTACTTAATCCACTCCCCAGTACCAAGAATGGAGTGGAACATATTACGATGGAATTTCTTGTTTGGATTACCTACAGTACACAGCAAGTTATGATGGTATATAGGGTAATTTGGATAGATTGACAAAAAACAGCTAAGTTTTTTACCTATTAAAAGCCACTATATACTCCAGGACAACTAGCTTAAGCTATTATGTTGATCGAGTCGTAAGTCAGGTTTGGAGTCAGTTCAATGTATCAGATCGAACTCACCAGGTAATAACAATCATATGATTATTGGCCTAGTATGGCAGTAAAGCTATATAATTCGTGCGACCAAGTTAATAATTTCAGTTAACCACTTACGTACATACTAAAAACTCCTACATTAATTCGTGTCATGGTCATCGAGGAGATCATATCATATACGAGACAATTATATGTATCAACATGTCTAGAGGCATAGTTGATTCAATCTTCAATAGAGCAGTTGGAAGATACGATACATTCATGTCTTATTAAATTGAACCATTATGTATAACGTATAACCACAGCTCTCATATCGAGTATCGAAATGGCACCATATTGCATACCCACTTAGAAAGGACCATTGTAGTGACTACGATAGCTGGAATGGAAACTTCGGTGCAAAGGAATCATTCACCTAGTCCTATAAGAACTTAGATAACAACAGACAATTAGATAACATTAATCTTAATTATAATAGAGATAAAACTACTTATAGTACTGGCTACATATGATAGGAAAAACTATATGCTCGATAAGCGGGAAGAATGACATAGAGTTTGAAATGAGGTGATACAGCTCTATTTCTGAAAATTACAATCTCTCGTGGAAAGGAAATCAACTCAGGTTCGGTATAGACAAAGGAGATTCGTAAGCCGAGATATATTGAACCGCTATTGATTGAATAATATAGAGACAGAGTATACTGGTCCATGGACAATAATCGATTGGTATGTTTATCCTCTCGGAATTATATCTCGAGATATATGATTATGTTAATCATGTAGGCAGATTGCTTAAGAAAGTATGTGCCAGATCCACTATATATTATCTGAGCAACAAGTACATAGAAAATGTTAAGAAATTATTGTCGTGATTAAGGAAGAAACCAGAATGAGATTCTGCACAGAAAAGAACAAGTCTTGAGAGAATAATAAGACTAATCTCATTAGTCAAAAGGTGCTAATGGAAAAAAATTCATCGTTATAGTAAGAAGTCAGACAATGGGAAGCTGAGGGAAAATCAGAAAATATCTATCGCAGTTGTTTAACTGAGGCGACTTTTGCGAAATTTTCAGGCACGAAATTTTATAAGGAGAGAAGTAAACTGAAGCGGAATCCTAAATTTTACACTTAAGTGTGTTTTCTTATTTAAATTATCTTAATTTTCACTTAATTGTGTGTTCCTATTAAATTTGTATAAATAAGTTGAGCAAGAAAGAATTGGAGAGAGCGAGAAGGAAAAGACAGAAAGTGGAAGAAGAGAGCCGAGACTGGAAGAGAAGACTAGTAGAGAGAGCGAGATTTTGAGCTAGAAAGTTGGAGGAGAGCGAGAGTGTGAGAGAGAGCGAGAAAGTGAGGAGAGAAAGTGGGAGAGAGCGAGAGCAACCTGTGGTCAGCCAGCCTTGTCCGGCTGCTGCATTCGAACATCACGCCCACGCCTCGCCTATGCATTGAACGGCCAGCAAGCTTCTAGGGTGATTATTTGGAGGTTAGGGTGGATTATGCATGTAAAACCCTAATTTGAATACAAACAAAGCTTGAAGACGTAAAGGACAAACGTCAATTAAAATCTAGGTGTCCGATTAAGAGAAATTCTTAAACCCTAAGAAATTGTGTTGGATGCTTTGGGAAGAACGCATTAAACCAAGGTGAAGTTAGCTTACTTTGATAAAGGGAGGATTAAACATTTGGCATGTACCAAGTAGGTGCTGTTAATCCCACGAGAAATTTGAACCCTATAAATAGGGAGTTGGGATTTCATTTTCAAATCACACAAAAATCATAAATTTCGAAGAGAAAGTAGAGGGCAGTGAGAGTTCAAAGGAATTGTCAACTTTGGACGAGGAGATCTTCCATATATACTCGTGCTTGAATTGGATGACTCTAAAGCCAAAACTCTTCTAGTTTTCAGAGTAAGGCTGCCATGAGGAAAAGCTCAAAGGAATGGGCTGAGGTTGAGAAAGAAAGGCAGAAGGGTCAGATGTTAGATCTAGTCTAGGCCAGTCTTGAAGTTTTGAGATTCCGGCCAAATCACAACGAAATTATAGCTGAAATTTTAGGGTAAGATTGCTAAGACATTTTAGAATAATTTGTAGAAGGAAGTATTTCCAAATAAGTCGGCAACTATGAGTAATCTAAGTTGTAAATTGAATTAGATTCTAAGGAGTGGAAAAAAGGACGAGAGGCTACTAGAGTTGAAGTTCCTAAGAGTTCGAGGTGAGTGGCTAAAATTTTTCGAAACTAAAATGTTTTTAAACTTTTTGATTACAAATGTTTTAAGAAAGCATGTTTGCGAAAATATTCTCATGCCTAAATAGTTTTATAAAGTGGTTTCAAGCAAGATCTGAATTGTGTTGTGAACGTATGCCTATTGTGAAAAACTATTTACATAATGTTGATTTTATCCAGCATGCGTTACCATCTTTAAAGCCATATTGTATATGTGTTACTATTCATGCTTTTAAAGAGAAAATTTTATAAATAATTTTGGTAAAATGCGATGCCGAAGTATAAGGAGAAGGCATCCACCCAAACTAGATACTGAAGTACAAGGAGAAGGTATCTATTGGTACTGAAGTACGTTTGAGAAGGTACTAAGCCAATGGGATTACTGACATCGTTGGAGAAGGTATCCTATAGTCGATACTGAAGTACAAGGAGAAGGTATCTGAGCAGTAGTACCTAATGTGCCAGGTAAATAAAGTCAGAGATTGGAGCAAAGGGTTCTTCTCTCTCTAAGAGGAATATTGACCCTACCAGTGAAGGTCCTGAGGTCTCGTCAGACCCAGATCCGAAGGGGAAAAGAGTTAGAGACTCAGTAAAACAGGAGGCAACTTCTGAAAACGAGTCTAGTACACTAAAAGTAGATGTAGAACCCCAAATGAAGAATTGAGTATTTGATAGAATCACTTAAAGATTAGCGGCGAGTGTAGAATCGATTCAAAACGATCCAGAAAAGAAGTTCGGCGTCGAGAGGCTAAAAGCTTTAGGAGCCACGACGTTCGATGGAACCACAGATTCAATAGATGTTAAAATCTGGTTGGATTTGATTGAGAAGTGTTTTAAAGTTATGAGATGCCCTGAGGACTGTAAGGTCGAGTTAGCGGCATTCTTGCTACAAAAAGGGGCTGAGAAGTGGTGGAAAGTGATAGAGGCTAGAAGGGGTAGTTCAGAAACTATGACTTGGTCTGAGTTTAGACAAGTATTTGAGGATAAATACTACCCTAATTCTTTTAGAGATGCGAAGAGGGAGGAATTTCTCAGGCTAACTCAAGAAGTGATGACGGTTGCTGAGTATGAGCAAAAATTTACTGAGTTATCTCAGTATACCCTTCCGATCATCGCGGAAGAGAAGGAGAGGTGTGGGAGATTTGAGAGTGGCCTAAGAAGAAAAATACGTACACCTGTTACCTCTACATCTAATTGGGTGAATTTCACTCAGTTAGTTGAGACCGTTATTCGAGTAGAGCGGAGTGTAGCGAAGGAGGATGAATTTCAACCAGAAGAAGGACAGTTTAGAGTGCCTGGAGAAACAAAAAGTAAAAAATTTAGATCCTCGTTCTCTAGACAGTTGGGAATAAGGAGTTTTGGGGGCATGAGCCAACAAAGTTTGAGTCGAAAGAAGTCCAAACCTATAGCTAAACAAAGTGGTAGATCAGTATCAGGTCGTGCTAGTGAGTCGATGGCTAGTACGGGGAGGAAACCACTTTGTGTAAACTATGGTAGGCCTCATACAGGAGTATGTTATGGTAATAGGAATGTGTGTTTCCAGTGCGGACAAGCTAGGCATTTCAAAAGAGATTGTCCTCAGCTAGGTCATGGAGCATAGAATGAGAAAAGAGGAGTTACCCAGACTGTAAACCAACCTAGAACGACCGGAACTAGAAGTGAGGGATCCGGTGTAGCTAAGCAGAAAGGGGTAACTGGACGACCCCAATAGCAACTGCAGCAGCAGCAGGGTAGAATGTACGTTATGACACACCAGAAAGTGGAAGAAGCTCCATATGTCGTAACTGGTACGATAACTTTATGTAATCAATCTGCTTATGCATTATTTGATCCCTGTGCTACACACTCATTCATATCTAGTATGTGTGCATTACATATAGATAAAATACCTAAACTATGGATGAGGAATTATTTATCTCTATGCCTGTTGGAGATACTCTAGTTGTACATGAGTATTATAAGAATTGTGAAGTAATTCTTGGAGACCAAAGTTTTTGGGTCGACTTGAATCCATTAGAATTACTAGAATTTGATGTTATCTTAGATATGGATTTCCTAAGTAAACACTATTCCACTATGGATTGCTTTAGAAGAGAAATAGTGTTTAGGAAACCCGGTGAAAAAGAAATAACTCTGGTAGGAAGTAAAAGAATACTCCCA
>NC_052353.1:13125062-13127558 GCF_009727055.1 Benincasa hispida | reverse complement strand
AAGCAGTAGTTAATTGGGAACGACCCCTGAATGTAACTGAAGTACGCAGTTTTCTGGGTTTAGCAGGTTATTATAGGAGATTCGTGGAGGGTTTCTCTAAGATAGTCCTTCCATTGACAAACTTGACCAGAAAAGATGCGAAGTTTAAATGGTCGCCAGAATACGAGCATAGTTTCCAAGTGCTTAAACAAAGGTTAGTATCAACACCAGTATTAACTCTACCTACACCAGGTAAGGGGTTTAAAGTTTATTGTGATGTATCCCGACAAGGATTAGGATGTGTGCGGGTGCAAGAGGAAAAAGTAGTAGCCTATGCTTTGTGACAGTTAAAGAAGCATAAATGTAATTACCCTACACACGACTTAGAGTTAGCAGCAGTTGTGTTAGCTCTAAAATTATGGAGACATTACCTGTTTGGTAAGCGATGTCATATATTTACAGACCATAAGAGTCTAAAGCATATTTTTTATCAAAAAGAACTAAACCTAAGACAAAGAAGATGGCTTGAATTGATTAAAGATTATGACTGTACAATTGACTATCACCCAGGTAAAGCAAATGTGGTAGCTGATGCCTTAAGTCGAAAAACTAGATCAGCTAGAGCTAGTATTAATTCAGTGACGGGTAGATTGATTCATGAGTTGTATAATGCTAGGGCAGCATTATCAATAGGTCGAAAGGGAGGATTACTAGCCTTATTTCAAGTGCATCCTACTCTTGTAGAAAATATTCTACGTGAGCAATTAAAGGGTTCTGATCTGAAGAAGTTAGCTGAAGAAGTGGATAAAGGATTGAGGACGGACTATCAACTAAGAACAGACAAAGTGCTACTAAAGGAGGGTAGGATTTGCGTACCTAAGGACTTAGCTCTTAGACAAGCTATCCTAGAAGAAGCCCATAGTTCGGCATATGTTATGCACCCAGGTTGTACGAAGATGTACAGAACATTAAAGAAATCGTACTGGTGGTCGGGTATGAAAAAAGAAATAGTGGAGTATGTTGACAAGTGTCTAATATGTCAACAAGTTAAACCAGAGAGACAGAAACCAGCAGGATTACTTAATCCATTCCTAGTACCAGAATGGAAGTGGGAACATATTACGATGGATTTCTTGTATGGATTACCTAAGACACCAGCAAGTTATGATGGTATACGGGTAATTATGGATAGATTGACAAAAACAGCTAAGTTTTTACCTATTAAAGCCACTTATACCCAGAACCAACTATCTAAGCTATATGTTGATCGAGTCGTAAGTCAGTTTGGAGCTTCAGTTTCAATTGTATCAGATCGAGACTCCAGATTTACATCAAAGTTTTGGCCTAGTTTGCAGAAAGCTATAGGGACCAAGTTATATTTCAGTACCGCTTTTCATCCACAGACGGATGGTCAGTCTGAGTGGACAATCCAGACATTGGAAGATATGCTAAGGGCATGTGTGTTGCAATTCAAAGGCAGTTGGGATACGCATCTGTCGTTAATTGAATTTATGTATAAGAACAGCTACCATTCGAGTATCGAAATGGCACCATATGAAGCCCTATACGAAAGACCATGTAGGACTCCGATATGCTGGAATGAAATCGGTGAAAGGAAATTACTAGGTCCAGAACTTGTACAACAGACATTAGATAACATTAAGATTATAAGAGATAATCTTAAGACGGCTCGAGATAGGCAGAAAAATTATGCTGATAAGCGGGGAAGAGAATTAAAATTTGAAATGGGTGATAAAGTATTTCTGAAATTATCTCCGGGCAAAGAAATACTCAGGTTCGGTAGAAAAGGGAAGTTAAGCCCGAGATATATTGAACCTTATGAGATAATAGAAAGAATTGGTCCAATGGCATATCGATTGGATTTACCTCTGGAATTATCTCGTGTTAATGATGTGTTTCATGTGGCAATGCTTAGAAAGTATGTGTCAGATCCTACTCATATATTATCTGAGCAATCAGTACAGTTGAAAGAGAATTTGTCGTATAAGGAGGAACCAGTGGAGATTCTGGACAGAAAGGAACAAGTCTTGAGGAATAAGACAATCTCATTAGTAAAGGTGCTATGGAAAAATCATGTTATAGAAGAAGCAACATGGGAAGCTGGGGAGCAAATCAGAAATAAGTATCCGCAGTGTTTAACTGATGGACTTATGGCGAAATTTCGAGGACGAAATTTTTATAAGGAGGAGGTAAATGAGAACCCCGAATCCTAATTTTACACTTAAGTGTGTTTTCTTATTTAAATTATCTTAATTTTTCACTTAATTGTGTGTTCCTATTTAAATTTGTATAAATAAGTTGAGCAAGAAAGATTGGAGAGAGCGAGAAACTGGAAGAGAGCGAGATTGGAGAGAAAATGGGAGAGAGCGAGATTTTGAGCTAGAAAGTTGGAGAGAGCGAAGGTGAAGAGAGCGAGATTTTGAGCGAGAAAGTGGGAGAGAGCGAGAGCAACCTGTGTGTCAGCCATGCCTTGTCCGGTGCTGCATTCGAACGTCA
>NC_052353.1:12921970-13124997 GCF_009727055.1 Benincasa hispida | reverse complement strand
ACCAAGGTGAAGTTAGCTTACATTGATAAAGGGAGGATTAAACATTTGGTCATGTAGCCAAGTAGGTGTTGTCAATCCCACGAGCAATTTGAACGCCTATAAATAGGGAGTTGGGATTTCATTTTCAAATCACACAAAAATCATAAATTTCGTAGAGAAAGTAGAGGGCAGTGAGGGTTTAGAGGAATATGTCAACTTTGGACGAGAAGATCTTCCAATATACTCGTGTGATTGGAGTGACTCTAAAGCCATATGAAAGCTCTGAAAGTCTAGTTTTTAGAGTAGGGCTGCTGGAGGAAAAGGCTCAAAGGAACTGGGCTGGAGGTTCAAAAGAAGGCAGAAGGGTCAAACTGTTAGATTAGTCTAGGCCAGTCTTGAAGATTTTGAGATTCCGGCCAAACCACGAGGAATTCTGAGCTGAAAGTTAGGGTAAGATTCCTAAGACATTTTAGAATAATTTTGTAGAAGGAAGTATTTCCAAATAAGGTTCGAAACTATGAGTAATCTAAGTTGTAAGTTGAATGTGGATTCTAGGAGTGAAAAAGGGATCCGAGGAGCTACTAGAGTGAAAGGTTCCTAAGAGTTCGAGGTGAGTGGCTAAAATGTTTTCGAACTAAAATGTTTTTAAACTTTTTTTATTACAAATGTTTTACAGAAAGCATGTTTGCAAAAATAATTCTCATGCCTACTAGTTTTATAAAGTGGTTTCCAAGCAAGATCTGAATTGTGTTGTGAACGTATGCCTATTGTTGAAAAACTATTTACATATGTTGATTTTATCCAGCATGCGTTATCATCTTTAAAGCCATATTGTATATGTGTTATACTGTACATGCTTTAAAGAGAAAATTCGTTTATAAATAATTTCGGTAAAATGCGATGCCGAAGTATAAGGAGAAGGCATCCACCCAACTAGATACTGAAGTACAAGGAGAAGGTATCTATTGGTACTGAAGTATGTTTGAGAAGGTACTAAGCCAACGGTATACTGAAGTACGTTGGAGAAGGTATCCTAGTAGATCGATACTGAAGTACAAGGAGAAGGTATCTGAGCAGTAGTACCTAATGTGACCACAGGTAAATAAAGTCAGAGATTGGGCAAAAGGGTTCTCTCTAGACTAGCAGTTGGTGTTGGGATTATTTTACCAGTTATAAAGTACTTTGATTTGAGAAATTCTTTTATTGTTTTATGTTTAAAACAACTTTACATGTTTTGCACTTGGAAAACGCTTATGCTGTAGTACAAGTTATGAAAAAGTTTATGTTTCAGTTGAAAACTCATTACTGAAATCATGTATGAGAATATACTATGTTTTCTCGGTCACTTACTAGGCGTAAGCTCACCCTGTTTTCAAATGTTTTTGTTCCCCCCCCCCCCCCCCCCAGGTAGCGGTCAAATCTTTTGAAGACAGTCTCAGTATCTGCTCTGCCACTAAAGGACGAAAGACTTTGTAACCATTTGCTAGGTGGTTACTGTTATATTGTACACATGTTACTATTGTTCATATAGGGACTAGGGTTTGTGGGTTTTGGGACTTGTAAATCTAATGTTGTAAATACTCTAAACATATTAAGTTTCTAAGTTAATAAATTGTGGGCCTACAGTCATCCCTTGCATATAATTTGTATTTGGTATCCCGAATTATTCCGCAAGAGTTTTTAGGTAGTAAGTGTCAGCCTAAGGTTGATAACTGCTGCAGTCATGCCCTTCTCTAGGCTAAGAGGGTGATTTGGGGCGGGGGTGTGACATAAATATATCAAATCGGGGCGGGGTTGGGTCGTTGGTGTCAGGCAGGGATACTGTCTCGTCCACCCCGTCCTAGCGTGGCCCCAAAAAATTTTCGCAGTTTGACTCCATCCCCAATCAAACCGGGATTCCCCCGCCCCGCGGGGAATTTTTCCAACCCTATTATTGACAATAAGAAGACCTGGCCTCCATTTTTACCAAAGGACAAGCCTTCAAACCAGGCTCGGATCCCCTTCTTCCTTGAACCTCTTAGCTTTTAGGTAGGGGTGTTCAAATGACCCAACGACCTGAACAACTTGAACTAACCCAACTCAAACTATGTGATTGAATAAATCCACCTCGAGATGTTGTGGGGTTCTGAGAGAGGCGCTCGGCGAAAAGAATCGTGTGGTGGCGGTGGAAAGGTTTCCCGTTGGGGTTTCCGGCCCCCTCCCCTGGTCTTCACCAACGCCAAATCATAAGGGTTTGGTGGGTTCGTTTTGTTCTTAGGTTGAGTTGGGTTGAAACTTTTCTATTTTAGTCAGGTTGGGTTGGGTCTCGGGTTGAACAAATTCTTTTTCATGTTGATCCAACCCAACCTGAATTACATACATATTGAAATATAATAATATATATATATAATATATATATATATATATATATATATATATTATATGTTTTATCTTTGTTTGATATTTCTTTTAGATTATTTTGATGTTTTTCTTTGTTTAAAGTTTGTAATTGATATCATAGATATTTTATATTAAACATTTGACTTTTATAAAATTTTAGTTATTATCGTGTGTTATATATAAATTTAAGTATTTTAAATTAAATAAAAAAAACAGTAATAACCCGACAACCCAACCCATCCGATTTTTTAGGGTTAAGTTGGGTCCATGTTTGGGCCTTTCGGGTAGCATCTCGATCAATCCGTATTTTTGAATTGGTCCAAAAAATCCCTTCAATCGAATTCAACCCAATCTAACCCAACCCAACTCATATACACGAACATCTTTCCTATTTTGCCTCCAAATATGAGCAGAAGGGCTTCATCGGACCATTGAACTATTACAGATCGATGGACTTGCAAGTCACAAAATTCAAATTTGCTGATTTTATTTATTTAAAAAATAATGCCAAGCTTGGGGCTTATTTATACATATATCTTTATTATTTTAAAATTTCCAATATTGTCCTGTATCTGTATATCAAAGCTCACTCTAGTTTATCTGTTAAACTTAACTCTATTATTCTGCAAATAAAAGTAATGACTTGAAATCTGACAACATTCAAGTTTTAACTTCTATCCATAAAATAAGGCATCACATCATGAAATTCATCCACGTTCTTGCTTTCAACTGTTCTACGATTTGTCTAGGCCTTCCTTGACAAGACTGATCTCAGTTATAGAGATAATGATAGAAACATCAGAAAGTATAGGGACCAAATTGACACAGTAAGGTCTACATAACCTTACTCGTGACCAAGTTAAAAGATGAATTGCATTTGAATTCTAGTGTAGAAGTTGGGAGCTGACAGCCCCATAGACAGGGGCATAAGTGAAAGTGCCAGTGAAGTTCATAGTTGGAGATGCTGACATGGTATATACAACACCAAGGGTTAAGGAGTATGTCAATGGTGGAGGTTTCAAGAAAGACGTGTCATTTCTGCAAGAAGTTGTGATAATGGAGGGAGTTGGCCATTTCCTCAACCAAGGAAGATATTAACACTCACATCCATGACTTCATCAGAAAATTCTAGTCTGATTCAACAAAGATTATAGAAAGTTTTTTCAGTTTATGGTGTTTAGTTTGCTTCTTTTAAATGATTAGTATGTTTGAGAATCCAGATGGTTGTTTCCTATGGGAACTATTTTTTACATATATGTATGTTTTGTTGTATGAAAGTTGTTCCTAAATATATGGAAGAAAAAGTTGTTGAAAACATATATGGTGCTTGATAATCTTTTGTTTTCTAGAATAACAAGTCATTTTGACTGCATAATAACTATAATGACAGAGTGTATGAAAAGTAATAAGAGTTTGTTATTATATACTTCAATTTATATCGATACCTATAGTCGTGGGTTCAACTATCACTGATAGACTTTCATCAAAAAGTATGTATAGTCTATCATTGATACACTTCTAATGTTTGTGTTGTGAATCTTGTGATTGAAGTATATCACTAAGAAAAGTCTAATATTGATAGACTTCAATCACAAAATATTTATATCTATCACTAATAAACTTCTATTGTTTTTGTTGTGATAGAAGTTATATAGGGAATGGCAGGACCCTCAGAACGACGAACTGTAAACGGTCAAGGTACGGCGGTTAAGCAAAGAGCAAAAACCTACAAAACATAAACTCGTTATAGGCTGAGTCGCGGAGCTTGATCTCTTTAAGACGTTTCGCGGCTCTGCCCAAGTGTGCAAGCAGGTTTGAAAATTGCCATGTCGTCCCCAAGTTAAAACAGCCAAAGAACCCGATCAGAAATGCACTGTTACCAACCAGAACATACGCCCTATCTAACCCACTGCTCGGAAAACTAGAATGGAAGAATTAGGAGAGAAAAATTGGAATGGAGTGAATGAGTTATGTTTTTGAACTACTGAAGGCCACAGTAGGGAGCGAAATAGGCGGTGAGCCTCAGAACGTGCACAGGAGAAATGCACTTGCGCGGACGAGGGACTTGGCGCGAACAGAGAGGACCTAAAATAATAATATTTTTATTAAAATGAATAATCACACACGCCGCGCTGTGCCTCACCAGACGGTGACAGCGCGCATGTCGGACGCCTACCGAGCCCACATTGGTCTATCTCCTCACTCCCTCCAAAACATAGGTACCCCTTAGGGCCCAAAAACCTGCAAAACATAAACTCGTTATAGGTTGAGTCGCGGAGCTCGCTCTCTTTAAGACGTTTCGCGGCTCTGCCCAAGTGTGCAAACAGGTCTGAAAATTGCCACGTCGTCCCCAAGATAAAACAGCCAAAGAACCCAATCAGAAATGCACTGTTACCGACTGGAACATACACCCTATCTAACCCACTGCTCGAAAAACTAGAATGGAAGAATTAAGAGAGGAAAATTGAAATGGAGTGAATGAGTTGTGTTTTTGAACTGCTGCGGTGAGCCTCAGAATGTGCACGGAAGAAACGCATTTGCGCGGACGAAGGGACTTGGCACGAATAGGGAGGACCTAAAATAGATGGCGACAGCGCGCGTGTGGGACACCTACCAAGCCCACATTGGTCTATCTTCTCACTCCCTCCAAAACATGGGTACCCCTTAGGGCCCAAACCTAAAACTCAAGATTGGAGTACATAAGAGAGGCTTCCAAATCCAAATTTTCCAATGTGGGATTCTCCAACCAAAGGTTGTTCCCTCTTGTTTTTTAAAGTTAAATTTTCACCCAACAAGTTATCATTGAAAAACTTCAATCATAAAACATGTGGTCTATCAATGACTATCACTAATAGACGACATGTTTCATGATTGAAGTCTACCAATGATAACTTTTGTTAGTGATAGACTTCTATCACTAATTGAATTGTGAACACTCTTGCCTATAATTTCTCTTGTATGATTGAAAAAAGTTGAATTGAGCTTGAGTTTTGATAAGAACTATCTAGAAGAAGCATCTAAAGATATATCTTTGCTTTTTTTTTACCTACAAATAAAACAAGAACCTCCATAATCATAAAGAGTTGGTTGCTTGCTAAGTTAGAATTAATCTTGGCTTAGGCTTCTAAAAATCCTTAAAATAAGGACTAAATAGATGTTGAATTCAATTCACAGTTTGTAAGAACCTCAAAGGGTAGGAAGTTATCATATTTGAATAGCATTATACTCGAACAATACAGAATTAGAGGTGTGTGAGATGCAGACACTAATAGGTAACATGTCTCGAGAATCATGGTTTAGGTATGGGCTAACAAGAGGAATAGCACATTTTAACTTTTTATTTGAAAAAATAGCAAACCAACTTTTTTTTTTTTTTGTAAAAATGGTAAAAATGAATTAAAATGAGAGAAATTCTTATAAATAAAAAAATCCCAAAAATATTTACATTTTATAGTAAAAAATCCCAAAAGTGCTTTGTACTTTTAAAAAATTCTTATTACACTTTACTTAAGTCAACCAAAATTAACAACCTACCTTTTGAATGTACTGAGAAACGTGAAACTCCAGATTCTTCTTCTCCAAAAGTAAAAACCCTTTTCTACATCAGACACTTCTAGCTAGGGATGGCAATTAGGTACATCCCCGTCCCTGTGAAAATCCCCGTCCCCACTCCATTCCCCATTTTAGGGGGTCTGGATCAGGGTCGGGGATTCCCGTTTGAGGATTCATGTCTCCACGCGAAAAAATCCCCATTTTTTATTTTTTTTATTTTTATTATTTAAATTCAACTAAATTTAGTATTTACATTAAAATTGTAAATTTTATGGAAGAAATTAGTATTATCATTTCTATATTTGTTGAAATAAACAATAAAAAGAATTATTATTTTTTATTATAAATTAATAAAAAAATATTAAATTTTTTATATTAAAAATTTGAAATTAAAAAAAAAAAAAGAAAAAGAAACTGAAACAGTAGCTAGCTACTGTTTCAGTAGTATATATATATATATATATAAATCGGGGCAAGGATCGGGTTGGAGGGTATTTGACGATAACCTGTAGTTGTCGACGGGTACTAGCTGACGACGATTGCTAGTAGGTTGGAGTTCATGGGTTTCGTTTCACACAAAGAAGGAAAATATAGGGTTTGTGCGAAGGAGAAGATGAGAGAGGGGGAGGGCACGTGGAGCACTTTTAGGCTAAAATAACTTTTCTTTTTAAAACTCACATAAACACCATAACATAAGTTTGATTCTGACCTAGTCAAACTCAATGTTTTCTTCTTCTACTTAAATTCAAAACCTTTGAATAAATTTCTCAAACCAAATCAATCAAAATAAAAATAAAAAATCAAATTTAGGAAAAATAATATAATATGAGATTTGAAAATTCAAATCTGAAAATTTTTAAAGACAAATTTGAAGAATTTTTAAATCAATAACTAAGATTTATGCCAGCATATTCACATAGAAAGAGAAAGTTAATTCACATTGAATATTTGAATGAAAATTGATAGAAGTCAATTAATTATGATGTAATTAACGGAGTTGTTTGATTAATTATAGTGAATTAAATGAGCTATCCAAGCAAATAACAATGAAATTAAATACATCTTTGTCCTCCATGATCCTAATAACCTTAGAATTGTTACAACTATCACGGTGCATGATTAAACGAGAAATACTATATTCAAAAGTAGGAAAAAAAACTTAAATTGAATTAAATCGACAAAAAGAATAAAAGATATGTTTGCTGTGACGAAAATGTCAATAGTCTAGAAGTTCATGATAGTTGTTCTTATCATCCTACATATCATTGAACAAAATCCTAATTGTTGATTAGTCATAGCAATGGGAGTGATTAAGAACAATGAAAGAATTAATGGATACTTAATTGAGAGTTGACTATGGTTATTTTGGGGTTAATTAGATTTTTAGGGTTGTTTTTTATTTTAATTAGGTAAATGGGTAGTTTTGAAATTATTTAGGTAAAAAGGGTGTTTTTTTGTCTTTATTGAAGAGATGCATGCGGAAATATTTTATTTTTTATTTTTATTTTTTATCAGACTTGAATGCATCTCTTAAAGAGACGCATTCAT
This sequence comes from Benincasa hispida, assembly GCF_009727055.1. NCBI lineage: Eukaryota > Viridiplantae > Streptophyta > Magnoliopsida > Cucurbitales > Cucurbitaceae > Benincasa > Benincasa hispida. The sequence goes on along the minus strand of NC_052353.1, from coordinate 13,117,539 downwards.
TAAAAAAAAATTTAAAAATAAAAAGAAATTGTCAAATCGTCTGAATGCATCTATTAAACAGACGCATTCAAACTCCTTGTCATCGTCGGCTTGGACTGCCTTGTTGACCGTGCTAATTTATTTCTTTTTCTTTTGTCTTCTTCCCCTCCAATTTCATCATAAATTCCCTCAACAAACCACTATTTCTTCATCTTCTTCCTTTATTTTCAAACACCCGAGACTACCACTTTCTTCATCTTCTTCCTTTATTTTCAAAAACCTGAGCTTCTACCTTCATTTTCAAACACCCGAAAACCAATCTTCCATCTTTATATTTTCTTCCCATTTCAAATTTAACAGTCATCTGAATTTCCACCATCTTCATATTATTAATTTGTTTCAGTGCAATATTTTATTTGGTAAGTTGATATATTGTTGTTATTTAACGAAAAATTAAATTTTTTACAATCTTTACTGATTTTTTCTATTTTATTTTATTTATAGCGGATATTATATCGAAGATTTCTACAAACGATCATTCAAAGTTTTTTTTTTTTGGTAAGGTGCAATATTTTTCTTTTAATAAGTTGATATATTTTTTTATAGTTGAGTTGATTTCTTTTGTATTGATTCTCATAATTTTTTTTATATTGGGTTAATTTCATAGTTTTTTAAGAGAAAATTACATGCGATTAACATTGGGTTATATATGTTCGAGTTAATTATTAAAAATAGGTTATTAGACTTCTAAATTATTCTAGATTTTTTAAAATTCACTAAGTCAATGACTGAAAAATTCAAAATCAAATGTCTAAAGTAATTGTACATAAACTAAAAAAAAAAAAAAAAAGTAAGTTTTTTTAAGGGTGGATATTATTCCTTTATAGTTTTTTAATAGAGAATATTATTCCTTTATTTTACAGTAGATTAATTGGAGAAATATTGATGTTTTATTTTATAGTGGATTAATTGGAGAATTTATTTTATAGTAGGTTAATTGGACGTTTTATTTCTTAAATGAAACAAAAATATAAGTATCTAAAATGTCCATAATTTTGTATTGATTTTTTTATTTTGTTTATAGTGGCTATCATTTTTGAGAAAAATTCTACCATCAAGTCATTCAATGGTTATGTATATAGTTATTTACTTTTATTTGAAATGATATATTGAATATTGAATATTGAATGTTTGAATGTTAATGTAAATGCTATTGTTATTATTATTGTTGTTGTTGTTATGTTTACCATTTATCAAGTCAATTTATTCAGGATTATTCATCTTAATATTGTAAATTTTATGATGATTAAAAAAACAAAGATTCATGTCAATATAAAGGAATATTTATTATTGATTTCCAAAATTATGATGCATGCCTTTAATATTTATCATGATATTCACCTTAATATTGTAAATTTTATGATGATTAAAAAAACATAATTTTTTATTATTATTTTGTTTAAGGTGGATATTATTTTTAAAAAAAATTATTCCTTTATAAAAATAGGAATAACACATACTTATTTATCATGATTAAAAAATCTATTTTTTTATTATTTTTAAAAAATATTCCTTTGCAAAAATAGGAATAACACATACTTATTTATCATGATTAAAAAACCTAATTTTTTATATTGTTTAAGGTGGATATTATTTTTAAAAAAATATTTCTTTATAAAAATAGGAATAACACATACTTATTTATCACGATTAAAAAACTATTTTTTTATTATTATTTTGTTTAAGTTGGATATTATTTTTTTAAAAAAATATTCCTTTATAAAATAGGAATAACACATACGTATTTATCATGATTTTGTACCTATTTTTTTTTAATTATTTTTGTTTAAGGTGGATATTATTTTTAAAAAATATTCCTTTATAAAAATAGGAATAACACATACTTATTTATCATGATTTTGTACCTATTTTTTATTACTATTTTTGTTAAGGTGGATATTATTTTTAAAAAATATTCCTTTATAAAAATATGAATAACACATACTTATTTATGATGATTTTGTACCTTTTTTTTAATTATTATTTTGTTTAAGGTGGATATTATTTAAAAAAAATGTTTTTTTAATATAGTTAGCCTAGTTAAACGTAAAAATGAAAACCTATTAAATGTTTTAAATGGTCAAATTAAAATTTCATTTTGAGTGTATTTTTTGTTAATATAGATGACATAATATATACTTACATAGTCTATGATAAATATTGTATTGCATTGGACAAAGTACAATGGACGTTGTGGAATTTTTATGTTATATGCATGGAAACATTGTTAATTAGCCAAATGGGATAGAATATGATAGGCAACCATCTCTTTGTTACATGCCTCGTCAAGTTGACTTCAACATATTAATCGATGGATTATGTGATGCATTATCCATAAATAGAGATAATGGGGTAGAGGTAATATTTAGATATGGTAGTTATATAGCGGGATCTACTTTCTACATCTCTATCTCATTTCGAAGTGAAGCTGATGTATGGTTCATGATGAGAAACATTCCATACCCTCCAAATAGAGTTGATATTGTATATATCTCAACCCAGTGTCCCATGTCCAACTCACCGAGAGAAGAAGTTGAAACTACGATCGAGTTAGAAAGTCATAATGTGGAGGATGAGCATTGTGATCCAACTATTGCCACAAACAACGAAGAAGTTGAAACAGACGATGATGATATTGATCTAGATCAACTACCTAGTGAATTTTATGGCGTTCATGAAGTCCCTAAAACTTTTACTGAGATAGACATTACGACATGAACATTGTACCCGATTCGACAACAGAGGAAGACAGTAATATGGGGTCTGATTCACTGCTTAAGGGGATGATATTCAATTCCAAATTGGATTTAAAAAATGCAGTGAAAAGTTATTCAATCATTCGACATCAAAATATTGAAGTCATTGAGTAAAAAAAAACAATATGGGATGTTAGGTGTAAAAGATATGACAATAGTTGCACGTGGAGACTTCTCGCTGTCTTCCGTAAGAAACACGATAAGTTTGAAATTACCCAGTATAATGGCCCTCATTCCTATGTGTACGCAAGACTGAGTTAGGATCACAATCAATTGGACTCAAATCTAATTGCGTCTGAGGTAAGCAGCATAGTTAAAAAAAATTGCCTATTGATGTCAAAACATTATAAGATATTATCTTGAAAAAATATGGCTATTCGGTTAGTTACTGGAAAGTGTGGGACAGAAGAAGAAAAGAAATTGCTAAGATATTCAGAGATTAGATCGACGTACAATTTACTGCCTAGATGGATGAATATCTTATAAATCACAAACCTCGGTACAGTTATCCATTGGAGGCTAAATGAGGTGGATTGTGATGATAGGATTGTCATGTTCAATAACATGTTTTGGTCATTTGGACCTGTTATTGAGGGTTTCGAGCATTGCAGGCCGCTACTTCAAATTGATGAAACCCATTTGTATGAAAAGTATGAAGGAACATTATTGATAGCTACCTCAGTCATTGCAAATGGTCACATCTATATAATTGCATACATTATTGTATCGGAGGAAAGTACTGATTCATGGGGCTGGTTTTTGAGAAATTCATGGGATCTTGTGGTACATGGAAGGGAGGGAATGTATATAATTTCAGATAGACACAAAGGTATTATATCTGCCGCAGAAACCCTAACAACAGTTGGGTAGGAGTACACCACATATTCTACTTGAGACATGTGACGAGTAATTTTAATGACAAGTATAAAAATAGTCTATTGAAGAGCTTGGTGTATAGTGCAGGATCACAATTTCAAGTTCGAAAGTTTAATGACTGTATGGCCGAACTTCAAACTACAAACCCTAATTGCTTACGATATTTTGCTTTCATAGATCCTAAGCAGTGAACACAGTCATATGATGGTGGTCATCAATATGGATGGCTTAACAAAAATGTAGCTGAAAGTACAAATGTTGTTCTGAAAGGAGCCAGAAAGCTACATTACTACCCTAGTCCAAGCAACATTCTATCGACCTATTGCTTATTTCGCTTCTCGTCGTGTAGAAATAGAGACTGCTCTTGAATTTGTAGAGTGTTTCACAAGGTAAATTATTCGCATCATAGTTATCCCACTTTTTATACTAACTATAGACGTATTCTATGTAATTGTCGTATTTATCATAGGTGTGTGGTAAAGAAAATAACTCGTTGGGAACAACTTGCAACTAAACATTCTATTGATGTATTTGACAATCGAACAGAATTATGTGATGTCACCACCTCAATCAATCCAATAACATTGAAGGGTGGAAACACACGCCGAATAAAGTTAAGTGAAAGAACATGCACATGCAATAAGTGGCAGAGTTTTGGAATCCTTTGTTCTCACGCTATGGCTACATGTAAGTCATTGGGTTAGACTACTTTTACTACATTGAAGACTATTACAAAATTCTCACTTATCTAGCCTGTCATTCACCCCAATTTGATCCCATCCCTGATAAAAAATGTTGGCCTGATCCTAATTTTTCTACTATTTATCCGGACGAATCACGAGTTAGAAAAGTTGGCAGACCGTGTACTTCTTCCATGCAAAATGAGATGGATTGGGGGGAACGTTAGAAGACACGTTACACAATTTGCAGGCAAGAAGGGCATAATAGATGGAATTGTCCCAATCGAGTGCAAGATCCGACTTAGTCATTGGATTGTAATTGTCTTTATTGATTGTAACTTTTTTTACTTATTTATTTATTGACTCATTCTTGTAAATTTTTTTATAACTATAACAATGAAGAGTGTATTCCTTATTGATTGTAATTGTATTTATTGATTGTAATCACATTGATTTTTAGTAAATTTAATATTATTCCTTAAGTTAAATTTAATATTACTTTATGGGATCAGGTGGATGCAGATGTTACCACAGGGCCATACAACGACTCAGTTTTGTACTTACAACACAACCATAGATTCAAAGTTGTTTGGGAAGAAGAGAGGCTATTATTCGAAGGTAGGAAGACCCAGACCCTCGTATATTGAATTATCTACAAGCTACAAGATTCTATGGAGACTAGACTAGCATCTGATAACGACATTAGTGGAACGATGGCGACAGGAAACACACAGTTTCCATATATTGCATGGAGAGTATACGATTACACTACAAGATGTAGCTATCCAATTTAGACTCCCGATTAATAGAAGATCATTGATCGAGTCACTAAATTATGATTGGGAACAACTTTGTGTCATTCTTTTAGAAGTAACAACGAATGACGTCGTTCTTAAGGAAGGTCTTTTTAGCCTTCCATGGTTAGCTGATCAATTCAACAACTTTACCTATCTATTAGATAATGCAGATGAAGAGGAACTTCAACGATATGCTCAAGCATATATTCTCAATTTGATTGGAGGATTGGTATTTCCTGAAAAATCCAACATAGTGCACCTAATGTATCTTCCTCTCTTAGTAGATTTTAATATTGCTAGGACATACAGTAAGGGGGTTTGATGTATTGCATGGTTATATAGGCAACTATGCAAGGGTGCAGTTATAGATGGCAAAGACATTGAAGGCTCACTCCTATTGCTACAGATTTGGGCATGAGATCGATTTCCTCTTTTAGCGCCTCAACGACTCCATCGATACGAGAACAACTTGAGTGACAGACCACTTGCAATATGGTAAGCATTTTTTACCCCATTATTGTTGCGTTCATTATGAAATACTAATAGCTAAAATTCAACTTGTGATTGTTGTAGATGAAATGACAACTACGCATGTTCTACTACAGTATAGATACATATTGGATAGGACTCATATGTTTTTTTGTTGTGGAGTGGCATAACCTGCTCCATTCATACGATCTAAGTACGATCTAAGAGGCAGGCATGTGCAAGACTGGATTGCATATTTGGCTCCTCAAATTTCAATTTGGGAAAATCGTCAAAGTTTGGTTGTTAATGGACCTCCCATTAACAACGGTGTAGATACTGGGCCTAGATATATTGAATGGTATTCCACTATGAGCAGGCGATACATAACGAAAGCAGAAACATACTATCACTTGTTGGTATGAGTTTATTGTTTACTAGAATTGTTTAATTTTATTGCTTAATTGCACAAAAAATAAATTTTAAAGTCATTAACTTGTTATTCATTTATTTTTTAGGCTGGTTTACCAAATATGTCATTATCTGGTCTAAGGGTCTTGAGTAGACTCATCTCTACATGTCTGTCCAGATATCCATGATCAATACGTGATATACAGACATCGTGGTGAGGGTTTACAGTATACAGACATCGTAGTGAGGATTTACAGAGGAAGGCCAACCATTAAATGTAAGAGGTCATGGCAATCGTGAACACTATGTGACTCAACATGATCAATCTAGACGTAATAGAGGATCTTCTTCTGGTCATGAATGAAAAAAATTGTACATAGAATCAAATTTATTAATCAAATTCAAACAAGAAAATGCAACACATTCTAAAGAACCTTGAATATTATTTAAAATAATTAATATCTATATTTCTGCATTAACAACTTTCAACAAAAACAATGATTTGGAATTAAACTAATTGAATTAATTAAAATTAATATTGAGTATATTAAATCAATCATAGAAATTTCTTAATCTCAAAATAACATTATTGTTTAACGGTTAAAAAATTAGTAATATTACTATTAAATCGGGGGATTTGATTAATGAGATGGTTGATTTTAGATAACAATGATTTGGAATTAAAAAAATTGAATATTATTAAAATTAATATTTAGTATATCAAATTAATCATAGAAATTTCTTAATCAAAATAACATTATTGTTTATATTGTTAAAAAATTACTAATATTATTATCACTATAAAAAACAAAAGTAATGAAATGGTTTATTTTAGGATTGTTAAAAGAATAAAAATATAAAAATATATAGCTTTTACCAAAATTAAATGTATTCAACTTGAATATTTTATTATTATTCATATGAATGCATCTCTTCAAGAGACGCATCTATAAATTTTCTTTTATTTTTGAGAGACGCAATCGAAGTGGTAAAAAAAAGAATAAAATATTTTGAATGGCTCTCTTAGAGAGCAGAGGACAAAAAAAGATCCATTTTCCCTAAATAAGTTCAAAACTACCTCTTTTACCTAATTAAAATACAAAAACATCCCTAAAAATCTAATTAACCCATTATTTTGTGGTCTAATTTTACTGAAATATTAATCTAATCTTGTTGATAAAAACGAGTAATTATGAACTAAACACAATTTTAAACATTATAATAAATATAATGGTAAAGCCAAATTTAAAAATGAGAAGAATTGGTGAAAACGAGATACATCTATCCTTCATATTTGAAATAAAATTCTATTAAAGATAATGATAGAAAATATAATTTATAAATCATTTAAAAGGAAATTATAATAAAGATATTGATAAAAAAAAACTAAATCATATGATTTAGTTAGCATTAACATTTATGAAAAGTAATATAATACGAGATTTCAAAATTCAAATAAAAAATTGAAGATGGAAGATATTTTAAACATGAATTTGGAGGATTACAAACTAAAAACCAAACTAAAAACCAAAATAAATACCAAAATATCTACATGAAAAGAGGAAATTCATCTAGCAAAATATGGATACATGTACATAACAATAAATATGATAGATTCATAATTCTAGATAAATATGATCAAAAGCAATCAAATTACATTTGCAATTATAGTCCAATAAAATAATAATATAATTACATCCATGGTATGAAATTTAGTCGACATATCAACATTTTCATGTTTTCATATATTCAATATCAATATGAAAAATGAATTGATATTTTCATTAGATCTTAAAAAGTCCACAAAACATAATAATTAAATAATAAATATGTTAATTTGTTTAAAAATCATAAAATATTTATAATCTAACTTAAATTTATTTTTTTAATTTTATTTTTATAATTTTTTTAAAAATATCTTTCGACATTTTAAATATTAACTAAACCAACCATGGCCCAAATTCAAAAACTCAAATCATCAAAGAGGAAAAAGCGGAAATAGAAAATGAGGAAGTCAGGTGCCTTGGCTGAGTCGAGACAAGGAAAGAAAGAGGAAAGAGTCCTAAGAGCAGGGTTTTTGTTTTTAATTACTACAATTATTTACTATTATTATTTATTACTATTTTAATTCTAAAAAATTGTGACACTTGCTTTCATTACCTATAAGATAGATTCCATTAATGTGGGACTCTAAAACCCAGAACCAGAACTTCAAAAGACCAAAAGAGGAACACAAGCAAAACCCATTAAAATTAATGTCAAAACATGCCCTAAAACACCTTTTTTTTCACCCATATATTTTTTTTAATGTATGAAGATTGAATGAGAAGATAAATTTTTATAATCAAGCTCAAAAGTGATTGGTTAGAAGCAGCATTATCAGTGAACATGACTTCTAAATATAGATTATCAAGCAAAGCACTATTGCAAGTTTAGGACATTTTTCTACTTACCTGTTTAATACATACAATTGGTTTCTAGATACCTAAAATAAACAGAACAGAAAATGGCCATCACATAATATAGCAAAAGAAACTCTATGAAGTCCCACTGAATATCATTCAATAAATTCATAATCAACAATATTATGGCAAAACCTTGAGAAGAGATGGAACAACTGACATGCAACTAAAATCTAGCAAAATTTGGATATTGAATTTCAAAATAAACACACACTGGCATTGAATTAGGTTGGAAAAGTAAGATCAAATCAAACCCTATATCCCCTGCTGTTTCTCTTTCCTCTAGCCCTCTCGAACTTCCTTCCCTTGGACCTCACATATGGTTTGGAATGGCTGTGTGGTACACCGGGTGCAGGACCAAAATGCTTCACTGCCTCCCGGGAGTTCTTTGGACCTCTAAGAAGAACCTGCAGATGGAGCCCAAGAGATGATTCAAACCCCAAAATATAAACTATTAAATCACTGTTGGAAACTCTCGAGTAACCTACATTCTACAAGAGATGTGATATATGAATAAACATTCCTAGCTGAAAAAACATTCATACCGTGTTCTGACCCAGAGGAGCCCTCAAAGCAAGTTGGTCAAATGTCAAACACTCCCCGCCAGCCTTTTCGATCCTTGCCCTTGCTGTCTCAGTAAACCTCAGAGCAGCAACTTTCAATGCCGGAACTTCATAGACACGAGTATCATCGGTAATAGTCCCAACAACGACGGCAATCTTACTTTCCTATTACATCACAAATGAATGTACAAAGTTACAGATATCTCATACATGCAACAACAAATATTAAAGAACCAAAAAATAAAATTACAATACTACAGGATTTAACCAACCTTTCCTTTCATGAACTGGATAAGCCTAGAGAGTGAAAGTGGAGGCTTGTTAACCTTGCTCATAAACAGGCGCTTGAGAATCACAGCATTGAAATTGCTTCCAGTTCGACGAACAAGGAAGCGGTAAAGCTGAGAAGAAATACAAGAAAATCATTTTATTAGCGAATGCAGGCCAGGTGAAACAGTGCGTAAGCAGGCAAACAGAACAACTTTATTCAAGTACATGCACGTGCAATAAGATCCTCCTCCCAGCATGAGCTGAATAACTGACATACACACAAAGTTCATAACAAAATTGCACATAGACAGACATCACTGAGAGACTCCTGGATAAAGTGAACTGAAAAGTGTAAAATTTAAGTTTTCCAAATCAAAAGTTCAGAGTCCTTACGATCTAAAAACAAAACAAGAACTAAATGAAATTTGAAAAAGACTTCATATCAGAGGGGGAAGATATATTAATCTACATGCAAGTATATATATTTGCAAAAAAAAAAACAAATAACAAATAACAAATAACAAAAGCATTGCAAATACATCAACTTAATTTAAGCATAATTCTCTCTCCCACAACAGAACCACACCAAGAAACGATGTATAACCATCTCACTCAAGAGCAAGGCATGCAAATTAGCACAAAAACTTGAAGTATTGGAGCCAGTTCCCTCAGAACAATTAAAGATAAGACTAATCACAAAATGATCAGCATTAGCATGGTCAAGTTAATCATCACTGGGAACATTTTTCTCCAAATACATTATTAAAGAAACCGAGAAGTGTGGCTTATGCTTATCGAGGTATGTCTATATTCCCTACCCAAAATGGGGAAATAATGTGGGTAACTAAGACAGCATTTTATATTTTCAAAAACTAGAAGAGAAGAGTAAATGCAGTTAATGAGTGAACAAAAAATTGGGCACTAATCACTTCAAAGTAAATTCAATAACTTGCATCAACAGTGGAAAACGTGTTATCGATCCAAAAAAGACACTAAAACTGGTATACGGCTCAGATATTTTGTGGGTAAAGACTATTCCATGACCTACAAAAGGTCTCATCATGAGCTGGGATTCACAAATATCATCAAAGCAGAAATATCAGCCATAAAAAAACAATTCACTGGAGAAAAACAAAACAAAAATTAAGCATTCATAAACTGCTAGCAATTTCAATGGGGGAACGAGGGTGAACTCGGTTTTCCGAAATCCAAGAAACCAATCCATTGACAATTCAAAATTGGTTCTCAAAGGGAGAGGCACAGACCATCTCAAAGACATTGCAACAAAACACTATTTTAAACGAAACCCTTGAACAATCAAGCAAACTTAAACACAAATAGATGAAACAAAAACTGAATATGAAGGAGAAATCTGGAATAACAAGTACCTTGACGAGTAACTTAAGGTAGATATCATCAGATTTGGGTGCAGTCCTCTTGGTCTTCTTACTCTTACCTCCTGCTACAAGATCGATCCCCTAATCACCGGAAGAAGTAAAATCAACAAATCAGGTATAAAAGGCATAAGTTAGAGAGAGAATGCAGTGAATGAGTAGATAGAGAGAGAATTAGGGGGTACCATTGGAGCTCTCCGAGTTTAGGAGCGGCGTTCTGGTGCTGGGGTGGAAGGACGGCGAAGGTGAAAATAAGGGTTTTTAAACCTATTTTATAGTGGTGGATCGGCCTTGCCATTCTCTGTGGGCTGGATCGGGCCGGCTAAAATTATTTGGGAACTTGGATATGAACCGAGACTCTATAAATAGCTCATTATTTGATCCAATATTTTACAACTATCCACTAGTTTTAGATTTTACAATTTTGTATAAAATGATATTTATATATAGGATTCAACATACATATGGCAGTTACAAAACTAACCTCTCAAGTTCCAACTAACCCCTATTCAAAAGTAGGGGTGTATATAGTCCAAGTTGGGTCGGGTTGGAAGATTTTTGTAGACCAACCCAAAAGTTCGAGTTGGCTAATAATGAACCCTATTAGTTCTTTTTTGGAGGGTCAACCCAACTCAACCCAATCCAAAATTTTCGGGTTGGGTCACCGGTTCTTTTTTTTTTTAATTTGACTTTTTTTTTAAACTTATATATATTCGGCTCGGGTCGAGTTGACCTGGCCCTAAAATGGGGTAACCCGAGACCCAATCCGAATTTAATATTTTTTAACATTTTTAACCCAACCCAACCCAAAATAAAATCTAACCTAACCCAACCCTTGCGGTTTGGGTTGGGTAGTTTGGGTTGGTCGGGTTACCGGGTTTTTTGAACACCCCTACTCAAAAGAATAACAAATAAATAAATAATCCAACTAGCCATTTGTCTTAAAAAAAAAAAAAAAAAGTCATTTGTCACGTCTTTAACAAAAACAAAAAAGGGAAACAAAATGTCCACGTTCCTATTATTTGGATTTTTTTTCTCCTACAACTGCGTTAATTTATCCTCAAAAACCTTGTGTAATTTTAAAAAACCTATGAATTAAGGATTCAAAGTCTCTATGGACCCTGTTATCGGTAGATTTACCGACATAGGCGAGTCCGAGAGTCTAGAGGGATGGGAGGCCTACGAACTCATGGAAAGAGCCTAGTGAACCTCAAAGGATTCATGTAGAGAGCCTATGAGAGCTCATATGACTCATGGGAGAACCTAGGAAAGCCCATAAGACCCATGGGGAGAGTTTAGAAGACCCATGCAGAAAGCTCGGAGGACCCATGAGGAAGCCTAGGAGAGCTTAGAAGACCCATAGGGGGAGCCTATAAAAGGCCAGAGGTCCCATGGAAGAGCTTAAGAGATTAGAGGATCTATTGGAGAGTGTAGGAAAGCTCAAAAGAACTCATGAGGAAAATCTATGAGAGCCCATAATACATATGGGACAGCTTAAGAGAGTTTAGAGGACCCGTAGGAGAGCCTAAGAGAACTTAGAGGACCCGTAGGAGAGCTTAAGAGAGCTCAGATGACCCATGGGAGAGTCTAAAGGGAGAACTTAGAGCAATTGAGTTTAAAGCCATCCAGGTTCACAATAGACCGCACATAAAAAAAATTTTGAGAAATTAAGTGGATGGTGCACTTGAGCATACACTATAGTAATGGTGTAATGTAACCGCTAGTGAGTATTAACTCAACTGTTACAAAATTTAAGAGGGATAATCATGAGCTCGAACATCCGTTATGCTTTACTATCCTATATAAATGACCATAACCATTGGTCGAATGTACACCTGAAATCTTCTATTATTTTCTACTGTCCAGTTACTCACAAACCCGAGACTGACTTGAGCATCGAAGTGTGTGTGGCTTGACAACAATCAGTGCTCAAATTCTGTTGTCTTACAAACAATTGGAGTATTTTTTCTCGTAATACAAATTTACAGTTGATCCATTTTTTGGTATCAATAGGTGACGTCGTCTATGGAGAGACAATTTTTCTAGTGCCTACTACTTAGAATCTAAGGCTGCATCATGAGTAACGACATGAATCATGATATCCCCATGGAGAACGTCGATGATAAGTTTGATAAAGATCACCATCTTAGGCGAACCCTTGTCAGGGGGCAGACCATCACATCAACAAGTACTCTTCAACCGATGGAGAAATCGATGGATGAATATGTTGCTCTAGTAGAAAAGTTGAAATGATTGGACCAATGTTAAGTGAAATTTTGGAGCTACCAAGGCATCCAAACCTCATCATGAAATTGTTGGCAAGAGTGGCTAAGAAGTACCCTAAAAGAAGCAGATGTTAAGAGCAATAAGAGCAGAACTTGTTGGTACTACTCATTCAAGGCTCTATTCTCATTATTCGAGATTGGGCAAAGGGAAAGGGGCTGGCAGATGAAGGGGTTGGAGAGTTCCAAGATAGAGGTGTTGGCTTTTTAACCCTTAATCACAAATTAATTATTAATTAATGTTTTGAAGATAACAAACCTGACTTTTTTTTGCTAATAATTTCATTATTTTGAATAGTCCATAGCATAGAGCTCAGAACAACGATTTTGCCTCTTGAATCACCCAAATCGAGGTTCAGATGAAAAATATGTACTAAAAACAAATTTGACGAAAAAAAAAATACCTGAGGTGGTAATGTGGTAGTCAAATTATTAAGTTGAACCTATTGGAGAGTGCCACTTGAAGCTATGGAAAATGTGACACATGGGGCTTAAATTTTCAATTGGTGGATTTTAGTTTTCCTTACATTTTAAAAAATAACAATACAAACGATTTTGTAAATAAAAAAAAAAAAACCCAATGGTCAAATATTTTTTTTAAAAAAAAAAAAATTTAAGTTACTATATATATTATTTTCTTTTTCTTTTTATTTCTTTTAATCTCCACCTTAAATTTAACTTTTTGATCAATCCAATGACCCAATTAAAATCCACATTTTATCTCACTCCTCCTCTTTTAAAACTTCATCTAGAAGGGATTGAAGTTCCTCGTAGCAAAAGAAATCGTGTCCCAATTTTAATTTTACAGAACAATAACTAGAGGACAGAAACACAGGTTAAACAAAACTAATTAAACATGCTTTCTATTGTACAAGAAGAAGAAGAAGGGTTAGGATATCATATACCTGTTGAAGACCAATTTTTTATTGGGATTGGTGTCCTAATCCTCTCAGAGTCTCGTTGTTTGTAATTATACACATTGTTTTATGAATAAAATAATTGTTATTTTATTTTGGCAATTACTTATATCCAATAAACAAAGCTCCATGGTTATCTTTTATAAATTTAAACATGTATATGAGATATACAAGTGGATCATGCCTTAAGTGATAACCTAAATAGGTCTGTAGTATAAGGATTAAGGTGGGATACCTGATCCTAGTGACACTACGGATACGACCCGTTTTGTAGAGGTTTGCAAGTGTTGTAAACTACTACAGATGGTAGATCCTAACCATTCATGTGGAGACTTGCGAGCAGGAGTGTCCTATACAAAGAGTTTGTATAAGACCAGACCACGAGATGACTAGAGTCTATATATAACGTCGTTGATACTGGAGACTTACATCTCACCTAAACGACCATAGGTGACACGACTTCAATCTTGAGTGTTTTGGGAACTCCTGCCTCTGAGAGCAGTCCTTTGATTAGTATGGATGAGAGTGGCCAGATTGCCAACCCAACATGCCCACCTTTTTGGGGACTTATCTGATTTGGAAGCTAGGAACTCAATACACAAGATGGATTTCACTTCTTCCCCGAAGCAGGGGTAAGTAGATAGATTATTCCCTTAAGGGTTGATTCTGGGGCATGAACATAGTGGCCATTACTTCTCTTTGGAATAGAGAACTCAGTCATAGTAGGACTATGACTTATGTTCATTAAAGGATTCAGTGGTACTTAAGGAGTTAGATGTAACTATAGGGGCATAACAGTTATGGGCCGAGCTGTACTTACGAGCGATCTGCGAAGGGTTGTCGCACTATTGATTAGTTAAGATGGACATATAATATATCTATAGTAAGGAGAGTTCAGTTGTCGGTCTTTAGTGGAATGTCTGGTAATTAACGGATGGTGGATCTCGTGACTAAAGAGTTTAATTAGTTATTCACGTACCATTGGAGTTTCGAGCTACAGGTCCATAAGGTCCCCTTGGTAGCTCAATGGATTCAAGTTGAGGATCAGTTCTTGGTGTTGATTTGAAATGTTCAAATTGACAAGAGGTAATCTCTGATTAATATTGATATGATCGTATGGTATGAGATACATCTAGTGGAGGATTAATGTAAATGAGATTTACATTAAGTGCCATGGAATAGAAAAAGAGCTATGGTTTATATGTTTCATGTGATGAAATATTAAAACTATAGGTTATAAATATATATGGTAAGTTAGTTATCATTTATATTTATAATAATATTAATTATTGGATAATTATCTCTTTTTCTCTAATAAACCAATTGAGTGAGAGGTTATTGGTGGTCTCATGGTAACCGTGAGATAAAGAAAAAGTGTTTTCCTAATTTTAGTAAGATTTTTGCAAAGTTTGTGAATTTGAGATTTCCAATCTCGGAAATTACTCACGGAGAGTTGTCAAGTAAATCAGATTTACTAAAACGATAGCTTGGAGTTAGCTAAACGATGGTGGAGTGTTCTTACACGATTGACACTCAACTAGACGATGAGCTAAACGATCGCATAGCTTTTGCTAGACAATCGCATAACTTTTACTAAATCGATCGCATAGCTTTTACTAAACGATTGGGCATTGACCTATACAATAGGCTGTTTCATCTCCCACTTGCTTAATTGTTTACATGATTGTTTCTTCCTTCGATTTTCTACCTCTAACTAAGTCCTCACAGAGCTCACCCTCTGGATCTTCACACCGAGAATACCAGGTAACCTTCTTGGTGTGCATACTCAACTCCACACAGTTGAGAGTTC
This sequence comes from Benincasa hispida, assembly GCF_009727055.1. Taxonomy (NCBI): domain Eukaryota; kingdom Viridiplantae; phylum Streptophyta; class Magnoliopsida; order Cucurbitales; family Cucurbitaceae; genus Benincasa; species Benincasa hispida. The sequence goes on along the minus strand of NC_052353.1, from coordinate 13,101,817 downwards.
TGTGGAGGCTGTTCATGGAATTTTGGGCGTTCGTGACCATGGTGATCGCTTAGTTCGAGTTTTGCTGTGATCGAGCGTTTGTGATCAAGGAACTTGAAGATGAGTCTTCAAAGATTTGTAATTCCTTCCCTTGATTATGTAGTATAACATGCTGTAATTTCTGTTTTATGCATAAATGTATGTTTTCGTTTGTGATTGTAATTGTAATGTTCATATACGATTGAAATTTGGAAAGATCCTTCCGCTACTCATGGAAATCCTCATGTCCGATTTCCTTCATTCTTCGCTTTCCACTTTAATTTGCATCGTCTTCTCCCAATCTCATGAACACCACAACTGGACACCACCGCTGGGTATTCCCTGTTATTCTCAGGGATGAGAACCACAGAGGTATGGGCTTGGAATTAAATTGGAATGAGGGCAAGGGAAGAGAACTGAGAGATTATCTAAGAAAAATTGTTTTATGTAGAACAATGAGAGAAGAAGATGAAAATCAGACAAAAAAAAAACCTTTTTTTTTCAACTTTTTTTTTTTACATGATCTTTTGGAGCTAAAAGGGTTGAGGGAGTTTATAACTTCCTCTCCTTTAATAATTCAAAATTCAAAATTCCAAATTTTGAAATTTTAAAAAAATAATATATATATAACTAATATATATATATATATTAAGCTATATGTTATATCCCATATAACATACAACCTATAGTTTTTATATAAATCACATTCATATGATTTAATATTTGAATCACATTCAAATAACAACCCATCTCATCAAACTATATAAAGTTAATATGAATTGTATTCATATTAATTTAAGATATAGTTTCTATATGAATCATATTCACATAATTAATATTTTAATCATATTCAAATATTTATTTTTCTTATAAAACTATATATATTTAATATGAATCATATTCACATTAAATTTTAATATATAGATTTTATATGAATCATATTCATATAATTAATATTTGAATCATATTCAAATATTTATTTTTTCTCATAAAACTATATATAAATTTGATATGAACCATATTCACATTAAATTTTAACATATGAATCATATTCATATAATAATATTTGAATCATATTCAAATATTTATTTCTCTTTAAAAAGTATACAATGTATCAACATACATTATATAATGTATCTATATACATTATTCGGTTGTATCTCATCTATATACATTATTCGGTTGTATCTCATCTATATACATTATTCGGTTGTATCTCATATAATTAATTTCCTTTAATTAATTTGAACAATTCAAATTAAACAAAAATTAATTTGATTATTATCAGTCCTCATTGAGCTAATGAGAAGACCTTATAGACCTATAGATTGAAGCTCTAATGATACGAGATTAATTGATTAAACTTTTTTAGTCAAATTAATCAACATTCATTAATTGTCGGTCACTCCACTAAAGACCGACAGCTGAACTCTTCGCACTGAGATCTATATCTGTGTCCATTGGATATAACCAATCAATAGTGCGTTGACCTTCATAAATTGCTCGTAAATACAGCTGGGTCAAATTATTGTTTTACTTCTGTAGTTACATCTAACTCCTTAACTACCATTGATCCCTTTAATGAACAATTAGTCATAGTCCAACTATGATCAAACCCCTCTAGAGACAGGAGAGGGTGAGGCACCTCATTGTTCAAGCTTCGGAATCAGTCCTTAAGTGAACAATTTATCTTCTTATCCTAACTATAAGGAATGAGTAAATTCTTTCTTGTATAGTTGTGTTCTCAACTCCTCAATCAAACGAATCCCCAAAATGGTAGGCTTATTGAGTCGGTGAATCTAGCCACTCTTACCCATACAAATCAAAAGATCGCCCTCATAGGCAGGAGTTCACAAGTCATTCAGGATTAAGGTTAGATCACCTATGGTCATCCTGGTGAAATGTAAGTCTCTTCTAGCAACGACGTTATAAAAAGAGACTTAACATTTCGTGGTCATATCTTTATACAAACTCTTTTGTATAAGATATCCCCATTCACATGTCTCCACAAGAATGATCAGCCATAGAGTTCAATCTCTTGACCTTTTGGCTTGATCCAAATGCGTGTACAACCAACTTGGTGAAGAAATGAAGAAGAATTCTCTTTCGAGCTTGGTCTTCTACAATTCTCGTTGATCAACAGTGACAATGGTTCTTTCCCTCATGTCCTTCTTGCAACAGCAAAATAACTATGATTTATGTTCTAAAGCTTTTCTCTCTAAATTATATGATATCTTCCTTGGTTGTAAGTCTTCTTATTTATAGGTGTTTTTATCAGCAACTTATGATAAGATAACATTAATTTCTATGCTCTTGTCAGCCGCCTGCCAATTCAGCTACTTTTCAGATGCCGACAGTCAGATACCCATACTTACAAGTGATGATTTGACAAGAACAACAAGAACCAATGTATCTTCTCTGCGTTGGCCAACTTTGGACGTATGTCTTTGCATTAGCTTAGCCTGCGACATTTAGTGAATTTTCTTGAAATCTAGATGCGTTAGTGAAGCAATTATATTAAAAAGTATGTTTCTGTAAAGGCTAGTAGTGTCTGAGGAATTCCATGCATTTTCCTTTAAGACAAATGTGTTTTTATCATTAAGAATCCTAATTGTTCCAACTTTTGAGAGACAATAATTGTATTTCTACAAGTTATCAAATATCTATGTGTTCCTCCGCTCAAGAAATTTGAATACTCATGAAATTACTCATGAAGGAACAAATGAAGTTAAAGAATCTAAAATTAGCATGTTTGTTCATACTTGTGAATTACATAAGATGGATGCAAATGAGTATAATTGATACACTTACTAGATTCACTAACATGATCAATACTTTAAAGGGACTTGGTAAAGTCTATACAACATCCAAAAATGTTAGAAAAATTCTTAGGGCTTGGTAAATTCTCTACCTAAGACTTGGGAAGCAAAGGTAACAACAATTCAAGAAGCAAAGGATCTCACTAAACTTCCATTGAAGGAACTCATTAGTTCACTCATGAGCCATAGATCACTATAAAGTAGCACTTGGAGGATGAGTCATAGAAGAAAAAGAGTATTGCATTAAAGACCATCTCATTGAAGTTGACTCCAAAGAAGATGATGCCCTTGATGAAGATGACAAAACTCCAGTATCTCCATAATGGTATGATATTGTCAACTTTGGGCATAATCCCTCATGACTTTGTCTTTAGTTTCACCCTGAAAAGGCTTCATACCATTGAGATAGTTGTCTTCCATTATAAACTCATGATAATCCCCTTATTTAACTGATGTAAGACTTTAATCGCATTCCCACCCTACAATCCTCCTCTCGAACAATGGACCACTGAGTCTTCCTTCAAATATTCATATGATCTCTGTGCTAACACAACCATGGAGTAGTCATCCATTCAAACTCCACTTGGGCACAATGCCCATTTGAAGGCTCAAGCACAATGCCCATCTGAAGTGGCACACCTTGGTCTCATGGTTAATAAAAAATGATGAACTTGATGATGAGGTAACTCTAGAACCCTTTAAAGTTTTTAAAAGTATGCAAAATGACTTAAAAAACTTAGATCTAAATATGTTGCGCTTAAGAAGAAATACAATACATTGACTAGTGAAAATAAGTTTTTACTTGAAAAATTGCTCACTTTAAAGAGAATGAGTATATTGTGCAAATTGAAGAATCAAATGTCTCTTTTAATAAGCATGTTTGTGATTGTGATGAGAAAATGCTTTGCATGATAAAGTTAGATTTCTTGACATGATGGTTATGAACAAAATAAATGGATTAAATTTCTTAAAGAAAATGAATTAAGTGCTTTCAAGATCTTGATAAAGCTAAGGAGTCTAATAAAATGTTGACAATAGGTGCTCAAAGGTTGGATAAAATAATTGAAGTAGGCAAGTCTTATGGTGATAAGAGAGATTTAGTTTATATTGATGAATGTTCTACTCCTTCAAGTTCTAAAACTATATTTATTAAAGTATCTTCTATTGTGTCTAAGCTTAACATGCCTAATGTTGTGTCTAATCATGTGAATGCTAGCTTTGTACCTATATGTCATAATTGTGGTGTTGAATGTCATATTAGAGCCAAGTGCTTTAAATTGAAGTATGTTTGATAGCACCAAAAATGATTTATCCTGCTCTTATTAATTCAAGGTCGTTGATTTATTTAATGAGCTTAATTGAAGATTTTATAGGTATCAAGTGTCTAAGAGGTAGAATAAGGCGTTCGGTGTGAAAAGGTGCTACAATGGTCGAAATTGGAGCTCAAATGCACCAAATGAGAAAGAAGGTTGAAAAATTACGAATTATTCACTGAGGAGTGTTGAGTAGTAGCGCAGTGGCGCCGCCCCGGTGCATTTTCTAGAGAGCTTAAATTTTGGGATAGTGGGGGAGCGCCACGACATTTTAGAATTTCTGCGTGCATAGTGCAAGAGCACCACGACACACAAAGATCCACTTTTATGCGTTGTGCGGTAAGGATGCCACAACGCTATCCCAGGCGCCACGACACTATGCGTCTTCTATAAATGTAAATTTTGCCTGATTTAACGAGTGATCACACTATTTTTCCTCTTCCAAACCTATTTTCTTCTCCTCTCCACCATGGACACTCGGTTTTAGTCATTTTAATCATCTTGGAGCTTGATTCTTATATTTAAAAGATGATTAAAGGCTAAGGTAACTCTTCTAGCTTCAGTTTGATAGTTTTCCCTTTCTTAGGTTATTTATGAGTCTTTTTATTCATCAAACATTGTTCAAACTCTTTTGCTTGTGGGTTTTGATTTGATTGTACTAATTATGATTAGTTATTTCTTATTATTGATTGACGATCAATGCTTGAATGTTGCTTTTTCATGCTTTAGATTTATCCTTGATTAAGGTAATAACTCAATTCAAAGTAAATGGTTAGTTTAACTTCCTCGTTGTGAGTCAACCATTAATGAGTATTGCTTGAATCAACCTTGAATTAATATCATATTGAATGAAAGAATTAGACGATAGAAATTAATTTGTTCATCCTAGCAATTTCCCTAAAGCTTAATGCGACTGGTCAATTTGTTTAGAGCAGATTCATCTTCTATGCATTTTGATTAATTAGGAAACTAGAACGGTTAATTAGGATTCTAATTAATTTAGCTAGGCTTAAGTAAAGCATGTCTGATCTAGAGTTCGATGAGCAATTAATCTAATTAGGGAAACATAACATCAAACCTAAGCTAAATCTTTTCACTATTGAATTTCAAAAAATCTCTCTCTCTTATTTTCATTTTATTTTCATGCAAATTTATTTTTATTTTCAATTCCAAACAGCCAACCAACCCCCTTTTAGTTACTATACTATAAGTTCTCGAATTAAGAAATCATTATGGCTCCCTGTGGATTCGACTCCATACTTTCACTTTACTACCTATTGTAAAGCATGACATGAGAAACTTTTTTGGTTGGAGCCATAGGGTATTAACGACGCCCTATTGGAGCTTCCCACCAAATTGGCGCCGTTGTTGGGAAGCCAATCAATTTCTTTATTAAAATAATTATAGTTTTCTTGCTTGCTAATCATCTTTCTCTTTTGGTGCATGACCGACTCTCTCGAGGGATCTAGATGGTTATACTTTGCAAAGATATATCGAGAGGAGAGGAGAATTAGAAGAGAAAGAAGAGAGGAAGCCACACAAGAAAATCATATCAGTGTAGAAGACACATTAGAAGTAGAATTTCAAGAGGAAGAATATGAAAAGGAAGAACCGTCACCAATGGCCGAGCGGGAGAAAACACTAAGAGAGCTTGTAGCATTAGATTTCACCTAACAACCCTTATGCATTGTATAGCCTGAGATGACAGATACTTTTAAACTAAAATCTGGATTGAATCACTTACTCCCTTCCTTTTCTGGCCTTATAGGTGAAGATCCACATAAATATCTCAAGAAGTTCCATCTCGTGTGTGATGGGATGAGGCCAAATGGGGTGACAGAAATGCAAATCAACATAAGGACATTCCCCTTTCCTTGAAAGGTGATGCGAAGGATTGACTCTACATCCTACCATCAGGAAGTATCACGTTATGGGATGAAATGCAGCAACAGTTCCTGGAAAAGTTATTTCCTGTGTCATGAGCTACGAGCATACGGAAAGAAATTTACAACATCTTACAATTTAACAAAGAGATGTTTCACGAATATTAGGAAAGGTTTAAGAGTATCTACACGAAATTTCCACATCATTAGATATTAGGCCAGCTATTGATCTAATATTTTTATGAAGGCCTGGTGCGAATTGAAAAGAATAGCATTGATGTCATAGTAGGAAGAGCCTTGGTTAACAAAACTCCCCTTGAAGCAATGAAAGTCATAACAACCATGGCAGCTAACTCACAACAATTTGGAACCCGTGCTTTTGTGAGCGTGAAATCTGCATCCAAGGTTAATAAAGAGTCAAATATCTGATCTAGTTGATGTTGTGATACAGATGGTTCGAGATAAAAACAAACCCACTCTGGTATGCCAAGTGTGCTCCATGACCGACCATACATCCGTCTCGTGCTCACACATCCAACAAGGGACGGTGCATGAAGTGAATGTTATTGAAGGATTCCAAAATAGGCAAAGAGACCCCTACAATCAAACATATAATCTGAAGTGTCACAATCACCCAAATTTTAAGTGGGGTGGACAAAACGAGCAAGTTCAATCAAACAAAGGGGCTTCGTTGGGTTTAGATATGTCAATAGAAGATATTGTTAAGAGTTTAGCTGATAACTCTTTGAAATTTCAACAGGAAACCAAAGGTGCTCTCGATACCCTGGGGACTCAGGTTTCTCATCTTTCCGCTTCGGTGAGCAAGTTGGAGAGGCAGTCAAGGAAGCTTCCTTCCTAACACGAGCCCAATGTACGCAATGTTAGCGCAATTGTGACGGTGAGCTACAATGAAGTCTTCTATACTCCTGCCTCTAAACCAGTAGATGAGTTCAAAGATCCTGAAAAAGAGGAATAACGAGAAGAAATAGCTGTTAGACCTATTAGTAAACGAGAGGTATGTTTCGATCCTTTATCGAATCTTAATTCTTATGTTCATGTTGCCTTCTTCCTTAACAGGCTAGCTAAGGAAGTTGCACCGAAGGATGAAGGGCAACTCCTTCGGTGCAACTGGTCGAGTCTTCAAAGAGCAATGAAAAGGGTAAGAAGTCGTGGGTTAAGGTTGAAGACAAGCCTAAGAGTGAAGAAAGCTCAGTCATCTACCTAGGTAACTTACCAGTTAAACGTGATGATTTGGGTACATTTTTCGTACGTTGTCTGATAGGTAAGATGAAATTTAAGCATGCATGCTAGACCTAGGATCAGCTATTAATATCATGCTTGCATTTGTGTACACTGAACTTCAGTCACATGTCCTGTATACCACTGGCATTTTAGCTCAGTTGGTAGATTACACTTCTTGGAGGTAGCCAAACATCAAAATTTACCTACTTTCCTAGATTATATTTCCTTTATGTGATTTATCTTTGAGCCTAATTTTTCCAATAATTCTTATTTTGTTAGGCGTTTTGATGGAGAGAAGCTTGAATTGAGGGTGCCAAGTCCTTCCTTCATCTCATGCTTCAGGGAAGTTTTCTGATCCTTCGTGCTTTATCTTCTATCACATTGAGGAGAATGTGAGTTTTAAAAGTTGGGGTGGGGTATTCAGATTTGGCATACTTTTTTGTGATTATATAGTTTGGGGTCCTAGACCGATGTGCTCGGACAATGTTGATTGCATGCATGTTGCTTGCTTTATTTCCTTATTTCTCACAATGACTAGTCAATGGTGCACTCTTTTGAATCATGTTGGCATTAAATTAGGTTAGAAGAAGGCATTTATGACTTTTAGGCCATTTTTTAAAATTTTGTATAATTTCTCTCATTCATCTTTGGGTTCTTTGTTCATATATCTTGACTCTTACTTGCTTAGAATTGCATTATGAGGCCATAGGTTTGTTGTCACTTCGAAAGGCCCTACTAATTGGAGAAAGTCTTGCATGATAGGTGGTAATGTGATATTGAGGGAGAAAATATGTGATTTATATGCATGCTAAAAAAATGAAAGATTCAACTAACAAGACAAAGTATGTGTTGAAAAGAATACCAAAAGAAAGAAGAAAATAAAATAAACTTGTAATATATATGCATGACTAGGGTTAGAAAGAGCTACCTTCTATTGTGATCATTTAGAACACCCATAAAAAAAGAGTGGGTATGGTTCCTTATAATGGAAGTGTGAAAGCTAATGCCCTAAGGTAAAAGAAATGCAAGTCCAGGGATCCCATGTTCATTTCAGGCACCTCAGTTGATATATTATTATCTTGTGTGTTTTGATGTTTAATAGTTGATGCTTGAGCTAGAGTAGGGAAAAATGAATAGAGGCTTCATAAGTATATTCTCGGTTTGCTTGTGCTTAAAATAGGTAGCTTAGAACTTATTCATGCATGAGAAGATTTGAAATGAAATTTCAATCTTGTCTTGAATTCATTAAATGTTTTTGGATAGCTTAATTGATTGTGAGCATGACTTTGGTTGACTGTTAATGTTAGAGTAGGGAACTTGGTAACTTAGCAAGCTGATCTTTATGAGATTGTATGTTCTACCTTGCTCGAGGACGATCAAGAATTAAGTTGTGGGTGTTTCGTAGCACAAAAAAATGTGTTATTTTCCTCTTCTTAATTTGAGGTTGTTAGTTTATTTAATGAGCTTAATTGAATATTTTACAAGTCTCAGCTATCTAAGAGGTAGAACGAGGTGTTCAGTGCGAAAAGGTGCTAAAACGGTCAAAATTGGAGCTCAAATGCACCAAGTGAGAAAGAAGGCTGAAAAATTACGAATCTGCTACTAAAGATCGCTGAGTAGCAGTGTAGCGGCGCTGTTCGCGACCCATTTTCCAGAGAGCTCAGATTTTGGGATAGTAGGGAGCGTCTCGGTGCTTTAGAATTTTCCACGCACGTAGTGTAAGAGCGTCGCGACGCGCAAAGACTCACCCCTCTACGCTGTGTGGCAAGGGTGCCACGGTGCGTGCGTCTTCTATAAATGTAAATTTTGCCCGATTTGATGAAAGATCACGCCATTTTCCCTCTTCCTGGCCTATTTTCTTCCCATCTCCACTATGAATACTATTTTTTTAGCCATTTTAGTCATCTTGGAGCTTGATTCTTGTATTTTAAGTATGATTAGAGGCTAAGATAACTCTTCTAGCTTGGTTTGATAGTTTTCCCTTTCTTAGGTTATTTGTGAGACTTGTTCTTCATCAAATATTGTTCAAACTCTTTTGCTTATGGGTTTTAAACTGATTGTACAAATTATGATTAGCTATTTATTGTTATTGATTGACAACCAATTCTATGTTGCTTTTCCATGCTTTAGATTTATCCTTGATTAAGGTAATATATCAATTAGAACAAAAATGTTAGTTTAACTTGCTCGTTGTGAGTCAATCATCAATAAGTATTGCTTTAATGGTGGAAATTAATTCGTTCATCCTAGCAATTTCCTTAAAGCTTAATACGATTGATCAATTTGTTTAGAGTGGATTTGTTTTCTATGCATTTTGATTAATTTGATAACTAGGACGGTTAGGTAGGATTCTAATTAATTTGGCTAGGCTTATGCAAAGCATGTTTGATCTAGAGTTCGATGAACAATTAATCTAATTGGGGAAACATAACATCAAACCCGAGCTAGATCTTTCCACTATTAAATCTCACAAATTCTCTATCTCTTATTCTCATTTTATTTTCATGCAAACTTATTATCATTACAACAATACCAAACAACCAACTAACCCCCTCTTTAGTTACTATACTATAATCTTTCAAATTAAGAATTCATTATGGCTCATTGTGGATTTGACTCCGTACTTTCACTTTACCACCTATCATAGAGCAAGGCACGGGGAAATTATTTGGTTGGGGCCATAGGGTCTTAACGACACCCTATCGTAGGCTCACATTACTTCTTCAAGAAGAAAATTTTCTCAAAGAGAAAAATTTTACAATGTTCCAAGAAAACATTTCTCTAAAAAGAGTAAAGTGCATAATTTTGTTGTTAGAGATAAATCCGTGTATAATGTTGTTTGTTTTTCTTGTGGCAAATATGGACATAAAGCTTATTCTTGCTATATGTCTAGATCCAATGCTTTTAGTGCGAATGCAAAAATGAAATGAATTTCTAAGTTTGTAAATGCTAATACTCTTAGACCAAATAAGTATGGATATCAAAGAATCAAACTTGATTTTTTTTTTTTTGTAGGTACTTTTGAAAGCCTCCAAGAAAAATAGATGGTACTTAGATAATGGTTGCTCAAGGCACATGACAGGAGACAAATCCAAGTTTATCTCTTTCTCTAAAAAAGATGGAGGCACAGTAACCTTTGGTGACAACAAGAAAGGTAAAATTATTTGCAAGGATAATATAACTTGTGATAGCTCATTAACCAGAAGCGAAAAATACAATCGATGGGAGATGAAGAGGTTTGATGGTCAGCCATGGGTAGTCAAGTTGCACATGATCCAAAACCAACTGGGGGACTTGAAGCGAGCATAAGATCACAAGGGATTAAATTTAGAGAATTTGTTGGATAAGTAGATCCACCATTACTAATGAGATCATACAAGAAGAGGTGCCTTCGAAGTTTAAGTTCATAGTAATGAAGGCCTATAATGATTCGAATGACCTGATGGAGCACTTTAGACAATTTTAGATCATAGATGGAGCTCCATGGAGTCCAAGATGCAATCAAGTGTCGAGCTTTTTTGTTCACATTTGCTAGACCTACACAAAAATGGTTATGCTAGCTTGAACAAAAGTCAATAACCACTTTCAGTTAGTTGACTTGTGCTTTCATCACCCAATTCCTTAGGGGTCAAGATCAGAGGAAGTCGCCAACTCACCTACATATGATTAAACAAGGGACACATGAGACGCTGAGAGAATACATCTAAAGATTCAATGGTGAAGCACTCTAGATTGGGGGTTACACCAATGGAGCAGCCTTGATTGCTATAGTTGTTGGGATTAGGGATGAGTGATTCCTATGGTCACTAGATAAGAAGGTTGCTCCATTTATGTTGAGTTGCTAGCCCGTGCATAAAGGTAAATAAGTGTAGGAGAGCTACTTCGCTCTAGACAAGTTGTAGAAGAGAAAAGTACTCGAGGCTAGGGCCACAAAAGCTAGAGGGAATAGGACCGATCAGATTTGAATGAGATGAAAGTTGAACGTTGGTCCACTTTGCAAGAACAGTCAAGCCATAAAGGTCTGTCGCCTATTAAGTTGAGTGGTTTAATCAAGGTTAGAAAGATCATAGTTCGATGCCCCTTAGAGAAATTAGAATGATTTTTGGTGGGTCAGAGGGAGGTGATTCTAGAGGGAAAAAAAAAAGTCAAAGCTTGACAGGCGCGTACTAATCTAGAGGTTTATAAGGTATGATCAATGGTCGTTAAAGAACAAGTGATTAGTTTATCATAAGAGGATGCATTTCAACTGCATTACCTTCATAATGATGCATTAGTTGTGTCTTTAGCTATACGAACATCAAGGTCAATTGCATATGGGTGGACGGAGGATGTTCAACCAACGTCCTATCCTTATCTACCTCTAATGCCATAAGGTTAGCGTGAGAGGAACTACAAAGTAGCCCAAACCGGTTACTCGGGTTTGGAGGGCAGAAGTGTATCCAAAGGGAGCATTAAGTTTCCAATTCTGTTTTGGTGAAGGCATGACATATGTGATGGTTGTGATCAATTTCTTGGTGGTAGAGGATAAGTCCATCTACAATGTGATTTGGAAGGCCAACTCTCCACCAGATGAGGGTTGTTCCACCAACACCAAGTGATGAAGTTCCCAATGCCTAGTGAGGTTTGAACATTACGAAGAGAGCAGTTGATATCTAGAGAATGCTACCACATAACTTTGAAAAATTCTAGTGTTGAAGGGTGGCAGGTTCTCAAAGTGATCGATAGAGTTGATTGCAAAACATCTCTAAACATAGGGGAAGTCAACGTAGACATGTAAACCTCGACATCAATGGCTTTAGATAAAGAAATTCTTATCGGTGGTGGGGTAAAACTAAGATATCCTCAGATACTTCAACAACTCGACGCTTTAAGTCAATGGAAGAAGTGTATCATGCTACTGCGAATTTATGACTAAAATGACCTCACTGAAAACCCTTGTAACATCTCGTGATGATCTACCCTGTACTAGGTGAATCATCTAGCAAGAAAGATTGTAGAGCTTGACTTTTGTTTGTAGACTAGAAAGAGGTACAAGTAAGATCATGTCTTACCCCTATAATATCAAGCATTTAAAATATTACTATTGATAAGTTTGTTCATTTTTTCCATTATAATATTTTTTTTCTTCAAAATTTGCACTTGATCCTTTTAATACTTAATATATTTTTCTTTTTATTTGCTAAGTCTTAATCAAACTTTTTTGAGTATGAGGGCAAGTAGGCATAATCAAAGAACATAGTAAAAAAAAAAAGAAAAAGAAAAAGAAAGAAAGAAAAATCAAGCGATAGTGTAGCTATTTATTTTTGTCTGGTTTAATTTTGTTACTTATTTATGTTAATTTCGTGATATTGTCATAATTAAGAATTTTTTGCTAGCTTGTAAAGATAAAACAAATAAAAAAACAAATAAATTTTTGGGTAATTAATATTAAAATCTTTTTTTTTTTATGTTTTCATTAAATAAAGTAAAATAAAATATTTTTTGTGAAGGGAGAATAAAATTTGAATGGTCAAATCTTTTATTCATAAAAAAAAATTGTATCAAAACAATTTTGGAGAAAATTAGTGATGTCAAGTACGTTTCAAATCAATCACATATTCTTTTGTGCAAATCAATCACATAATCTTCAATTAATTCTTTCTTTTATTCCTTTTAAATATTATTTGATTGATTTTTTCCTAATTGAAAGAGTTTCATTTTCTATTAATTGAGTGACCATTGGGTCATTTAGGAGGAGGAAAAACCATAGAGATTTATATATAGAGAAAAAAATCCCAGAGAGACAAGAAAATTTTCAAAACACCAAGAAATTAAGGTCTAACTCAGTTGGAGGTTGCGCTTGTAGAGCTTTGTCTCAAGGGTTCGCACCTAAAACAACGAGCAACCTTTGTGTTCCAAATTTCAAGTCTTTAGTCTTCTTCTTTCTTAAACACCTACAGGGGGGATTATTTTCTCTCATAATATCATGTAATTTTGGTCTAGTTCTATATGCATTTGTTTTAGATCTACTATTACTACCTATCCTTTTATTTTATATTATTTATTTATTGCTCATCTTCTTCCTCTTCCATGGTTTTTTTTTTTTTATTGTTGTTAAAAAAGAACTAAAATGTGTAGTGAAAAAAAAAAGAGATGAGGAAAAAAAATAGAGAGTAGCATATCTTGAGGAGAGGAGAGTTTTCACGTTTGTGCTTTAGAAGAAAATTAGTAAAGAGAAAAGAAGGAAAAAAAATCAGTGAAGAAGAGTGTTGGAAAAAGAAGAGAGAAAACAATAAGTTAAGGAAAAAGATGAGAGAAAATAAAAAAGAGAAATAAAAGTTATAAGGAAGTTGATTAGTTAAAAGTAAACAAAGAAAAGAAAAGAGTTCTAAGATATATAATATTTATTCGTTTAAATTAGGAAAAATCATCTTAAATGACAAAACTACTAAAAATATTTATAACTAGTAGCAAAATATCATAGTCTATCTATGATAGACAGTAATAGACTACTATTTGTGTCTATATATGTTTCTATAGATACAAATAGTAGTCTATCGCTGTCTATTGTTTATTACATAATTAGTTGTAAATATTTTTATTCATTTTTCTATATTTGAAAACAACCTTTTATATAATTATTATTATTATAAAAAATAAAAAATACAACAACCATCACATCTATTTTTTTTCACTTTATTATTATTAATAAGTTATAATATGTGTGAGATGTTGTAATGATCGTTCATTAACATTTGAATTTTCTTTTTTTCCTTACAATAATAATAATTATTTCTTAATTTGTTTTTTTATTTCATTTAAGTTTTGTTAATTAATATGATATTTTGTTTTATATTATTTTATATTCTTATTTTGTATTTCATATTTAAATGTGTATTGATATTTAACTATTTTTATTGTTGCATTTAATCATTATACTTCTGAAGCATTTTTACTATGCTATTATTTGGATTTTTAATGGTAGTTTTGAAAAATATTTATGCAAATAATGTTGTTTAAAAAATATTTAATTGATGCACATGGGAACAAGGGGGCACATGTCCCCTCAACTAATTGTGATTAGAGATTTCCAATTTTCCCATGGGGGCAGAGCCCTGCGGGGTAAGGATTCCCCAATTAGGCGGAGAATGGGAGAGGAAGTGGGGAAAAAAATACCCCGTGTGCTAAACAGGGACGGGGACGAGGAACGCCCCCGGCCTCGGCCCCGCCCCGGTTAGTTTTTACATATTTATTTGGTATAGTTATTTAATGTTATGTTATTATTATTATTATATAAATATTACATTTAAATTTTAAATTTGATTATTTATTGGGAAAGATAATGAATATGTTTAAATTAAATGTTTAAATTTAGTTAAAATATGTGAATAATTTGATTTATATTTATTTCTTTCTACTAAAAAATTAATTAGCTTTTTTAGGCCAAAATTTGAGTAATTTATCTTTAAATTCAAATTTTCATCTAAAACTAACCATAATAAACAATTTAGTGATAAAATTAATTATTTAATTTAAATTTGCTCACATCAATGATTTAAATTAATTTTTTTTTAAAAAAAAAAGGTAAGGGAAAAAAATTCCCGCGGAGAACCCGATCCCCGTGAATTCCCATCGGGGAATCCCCAATCCCGTGGGGATTTTTACGGGGATGGGGAATGAAATGGGAAACGGGGACGGGATGGGGAATAGCATCCCGACCCCGCCCGTGGACATCTCTAATTGCGACAATAATTTATTCACCTTGTTTAATGTAAACAATTATTGGTTGAGTGGTTAGTGAGTTAGTTGTTATGAGTTCGTGCCCAAAATCCTAAGTTCAAATCCCATGATGGGGTATTTTTATTTCAATTTTTATATTTCCAAAGTTTTATGGTTTTCGTTTTGCTTTATATTGTCATAATTTTCAATTTTTCAATTTACAATTTAAGATGGTCTTTTAATTATAATTTATATATTAATTTTATTTTTTTTATCACACACACACACATATATATACACACATACAAATGTATACATATTTTTAAATTTTTAATAAATTTTTTTAGGAACAATTCAGAAAAAAAAAATTAGGATTAAGAAAGTTAATTGTGTTTATTATAAATCCTATAAATTAGGTGTAATATAGATGTTCATGCTTAGGATATAAAGACCAAGTGTCATACTCCCATTACCCCATGTATTAACAAGGTGTCATATAAACACATGTTCAATGTCTAAATCTATCTGATCCTAGTTGCCAAAATTCCTATAAATAGTGATCATTTGTGGATTTTGTTGGGTGGTGTGTGAGAAATCGAAGAAACCTTGGAGAAGTTGGAGAAATTTTCTATTTTTAATTTCCTATATTTCCTAAAGTTTAGTTATTTGTTTTATATTTTATATTTTAATATTATATTTTTCAATATTCGTGTTCTTGGTGTGCCTCATTTTGCTTCTCAATTGTACAACATGTTATCAGTACGAGCTCCTGTTATTTTCTCCACTGAAGGTAGGTCCTAAAAGTAGGTCATTTTTTTATTTTTATTATAATTAATAAATTAAATGTTGTTTTGCATGTTTGATATATATATATTAAATTTCTAATATAAATACAATATTTTGTGATAGTATTACAATGACAAATCTTAGAAAATTAGACTTCACAACCACTGACATTAATGGTAATAATTATTTGTCATGGGTGGTTAATGCTGAAATATGCCTGAATATCATGAATCTTAGAGAAACAATTAAAAAAGGGAATACAACATCCAGTTAGAAAAAGGCAAAAGCCACGATTTTCATTCATCATCATCTCCATGAGGGAATGAAAATGGAATATCTAACCATAAAAGTTTTGGGGTTGATGCTCTAAATCTTGTGGGTTTCGTAGTTTGTAAATTATTTATACATGAATTATTTATTTAATAAAATAAAGTGTTATTTTATTTGACATTTAGTCTGCATTAACCCAAATCCAATAAACTAAGATCTAAGGTTATTTTATGTAATTTAAACATGTATATGGTTGACATACAAGTGGATCATGTTTAAATAATAACCTGAATGGTCTATATTTTATGAATAAGGTTGGGTACCTTATCCTGGTGACTGTGGATATGACCTACTTTGTAATTGTTACAATTGTTGTAAAGTGTTACAAATGATCTGATCTTGTTCGTTCATTTGAAGACATGTGAGTGGGATTATCCTATACAAAGAGTTTGTATAAGACTAAACCATGAAATGATTAGTCTCTCTTTATAACACCGTTACTTGAAGAGACTTGCATTTCATTATGATGACCATAGGCAACTTAAACTTAATCTTGAGAGGATGTTTGGCTCACCAACATGAGTTGAATTGAGTTGGTATGATATACCAACTCCATATTTAGCCCACTAACTTTAAATGTTAATGAAGTTGAGTTAGTATATTTTACCAATTCACCCTAACTCTCCCTTCTTCCAAAGTTCTCAATGGCTCCACCCATCGGCAACTGTCGGCGACTATTACTGTCAAACTCCGGGAACTAACTCTAGACTTTGAAAACCACCTCCGATGACAACTCTGACGACCAACTTTGGGCTTTGACAATCACCTCTAATGACAACTCCGATGAACAACTTTGGGCTCCAGTGATGCGTTATTTTATGATGTGGAAATGTGGAGGAAATGCGATGGTGAAATTGCATTGAGCACTCAAGTTTCCTCAGCGGAATCCAAGTGTAAACTCCACTGAGTTTCTTGGTAAGTCCAGGGTCGAACTCAGGGACTTGTGAAAATAGGTTGCAGTGGTAATTTTTATGAAAACTTTGCGGTAACCAATTAAATCAATAGTTGTTGAGGTTGTTGTTTGCGGTAATGAAAAATAAATAAATGCGGCAGAGTTTGAAAAAAGTTGAATAAACAAGAAAAATGATGAGCATGCGGTGAACGGGTTGAGAAATGTTTCGGCTAACACTTCCTAGAATGCGTTCATGCTATGCAATCATGCAACATGCATACAACAGTAAACCACCTCTCGGTGCGAATGCCACAGCTTCTAAGGCTAGAACGCACGCGATATATGCGATAAGTCTATAGGACCTACACATAAGCCTCTATTCTTATTTATGCAATGATAAAATGACACACACACAAATAAGGCAACCACATAATATCATTCCTATCTCTAGGATGCATGCGATGCAAGTTGACAAACAGAGCTTATCTTTAAGTCCATATCTCTTGTTTATGCAGTTCTAATCTTGCTCTCTCGAGTCCAGATTCTAACCTAGCTCTCTCGAGTCATTAGGTTCTTTCTTTAGACTCTTTCTCGAGTAGCTCTAAAAGGGTGTTGGACACAACATAAAACAAGACAATCGCAAGCAATGAACTTCCTAGGTCATATTAGCTTAGTTCTTCTCAACCCATTCGAATAGTTTAGCTACTCATGCGTGCTAAGAGAGTGAAAAGATGTAGAATAAGAACTTCCATTGTATAAATATAAAGATGAAGTACAAAATAACAATGCAAGGATAGAATAAAGAGCCTGGTAGCAATCTCTTGCTACCCAGGCTTTTACACTGTTTTTCTACTCGTGTTCAAAAGATAATCTTGTTCTCACGAGAGTTGGCCCGCTCTCTGCTTCTATGCCTTAAGGTTCTCTCTCGAGTTGACCTAAGCGATTTCCGACGTCTTTTCTCTTCTCTTGCTCCGCCTTAAAATAAAAAGGAAAAACTATGGACAAAGACGAGCTGAGCTCTTAAATTTGTAAACTGGTGACTGGTTAACCCCTTTTCTGAAGGATGCCTCTGGTATTTATAGAGCTTCGGGGTGAAGGTAGCTTCTCTCTTATGATTGCTCAGATGGGATGGCTTTAATTCCCTGACTGATGTGCCGAATATTTGTCACCGAAAAGCTGAATGTACTTGTTATCGTTAGCAGCTATCGGCTTAATTCGAATTCGACCGTCATCAGCTTTCTGTCCCATCATAATTAATTATGCCTTTCATCCAGATGCACCCACCCAGTTGCGGCAATCCTTCTTGAGCAAATGTTTGCAAACACAATCACTACAAAGCCTTGTGGTAATGCTGCACTCGATTAATGATTTCCTATGATCGTAATTTTCACCTTGCGTCAACGCATTTTCTGTACAAAAATACAAAAATCAACTATTTCTATGCGATGAACGCATGCGGCCACAATATAATAAACTTAATGCTTTTTGGACGCAATCTAACACATTTTATCAATGAAAGCCAACATTGTTTAAGAACTTAGCACTATGATAACGTGCATTTCTGCCCGTTATCAGACCCCCAAATTTAAACAATACTTGTCCTTAAGCATAAGCTAAAGACTTCCTTTAGCAAGTCTACCGCAATGTTCTTCTCCTAGATTTCTCAAGGATACTTCGTTCAAATCCTATATACCAAAATTTCCTTAAGTCTTATTCAAGTCTCCTCTTAAAATATTTCTAAGACCTAGGGATTGCAAGTTTAACCTTCAAAAGGACTTTATTAAATTCCAGAACATCGCATGATTTATTTCAAAAAAAACTTTTCCACCGGGGTGTTAAATGATTTTATCCTTGCATATTTCTTGATGTTGTTTTTTTTTTCTGACCTTGCACTGATCCAAGTGTCTTGCCTTCGTTTTGGCTTGCCCCCACGTGTGCCATGGACATCCAACTACAAGCAATGCGCTCTTCCTCAGACTAAACTCATACCTACTTGGTAGCGGAGTTGCGGTCATTTATTTATGCGTTGATCCTGGCAACTTACTTTCATATTGGCTTTGCCCCCACGTGTGTCATGTGGACATTCAACTACGGGTAAGTGTCCTTCACAACTTAATTCTTATCAACATGGGTTTCTCATTGCGTTGACAGTGGAGTTGTTATTCTCAAATTTTCTTCTTCTTCTTTTTTTTTTTTATTATTTTTTCAAAATAGCAAGGTCAAAAATAAATATCTCACCCCCAAATTTAAATGTGAAAATGTCCTCATTGCCAAAAGATTGAAAGAATTCATGTGATGTTATTAGAAAGCTTCGTGAAGAGAGTTTGAAAGAAAGCTAGTAGACCCTAACTTATAGAAATATTTCATGAGGTGACTATCTTAAAGTTAAGTTGACTCTAGTATTATATAAAAGAAATAGAAAGCATATTTTTCATCATT
This sequence comes from Benincasa hispida, assembly GCF_009727055.1. NCBI lineage: Eukaryota > Viridiplantae > Streptophyta > Magnoliopsida > Cucurbitales > Cucurbitaceae > Benincasa > Benincasa hispida. The sequence continues at coordinate 13,082,397 of NC_052353.1, read as the reverse complement.
GAAATCATAATTGGCAAAGAGACAGTAATGTGGTAACTTACTAAATTTATCCATGTCAAATGATTGCGGTGATCAAAGAGGATGCGGTGATAAAACTTTTAAAGCTAAAATGCGATGTGATAGCGCAAAATTTGAAAATAAGGTTAAGGAAGAATACCCTCAAATTTGCATTGTCACCTGCATTATGTATTGACATATCCTTCTTTGCTGCGATCTATCTTCTTTGGATTGCGGTGATGGAATAAGATAAGTTGCTTCTTCGTGTAACACTCGCCAATCCAGCGCCTCAATTGTTGCAAGAGAAACAGAGAGAGGGTCAAATAATTTTAACAAAATAAAAATATATATATATATATATATATATATATATATATATATATTATATATATATATATTAATGTAAAGAAAAAATAGATATGCGATATTAGACAAAATTAAGATGCTAAAAGTTCATGAAGTTGTAATGTAGGAAAAACTAGGAATAAAAGGTTTTGATTTCTCTTTAGTTTCTCATTTTATTTAACCATATTTATGTAAGAAACATAATAGGTTAATTATTGTTAATTACCTAAAAAAGAAAGAAAGAATGAATGAAAAGCTTTAAAAATTAAAAGAAAAAATTGCAATATGTATTTTAGAGATGGGTAAAACTATTGAATAAAAGTTTCAAAACAAAAATAGTAATTATAAAAGCAGATTGTTTTGGAGTTCAAAAAACTACAATAGATACCTTAGATATATGAACTCAACTGTGCACCCTAAACACAGACATATGAACTTAAACCAAATAACTCTGCACCCCAAATACAGACATATGAACTCTACAGATATATGAACTCCAAAAACATATGAACTCCAAACATCCAATCTCAACTCAGCGTCCCAAACAGTCTCTGAGTGAGTTGTGAACTCCTGCCTATGAGGGCAATCATTTGATCTGTATGGGTGAGAATGACCAATTTTGCTAACTCAATAAACCTACCATTTTGGGGATTCATTTGAGTAAGTTGGAAATACAACTTCACAATATGGAATTCACTATTTCCCGTCTTGAGGGTAAGTAGCTGAATTGCTCAATTAAAGGTTGATTTCGGATCTTGAACAATGGGGTGCCTCATCCTCTCACTGGCCAGAGAGAGGTCTAATTTATAGTTAAACTATAACTAATTGTTCATTAGAAGAATCAATGGTACTTAAAGAGTTAGATGTAACTATAGGGGTAAAATGGTAATTTGACCCAACTGTAGTTACGAGCAATTTGTGAAGGGTCAATCTGCTATTGATTAGTTATATTCATGGACAAAAAATATATCTACAGTGTGAAGAGTGTAACTATTAGTCTCTAGTGAAGTGTCCGGCAGTTAATGAATATTAATTAATTTGATTAAAGAGTTTAATTAATTAATCTCATATTATTGGAGCTTCTAATTTGTATGCTCATGAGGTCTCCTTGCTAGCTCATTAAGGGTTAAATAAGAATCAATTAATTTTGGATTAATTTGAAATGTTTAAATCAATTAAGAAATTAATTATATGAGATGCAATTAATATAATGTATATGGATACAATAATATAAAGTTTGATGGGAGAGATAAATATTTGAATAGGATTCAAATATTAATCATATGAATGTGATTCATATAAAACTATACGTTAAAATTATTATGATTAAGATTCATATTAAACTATAGGTTATGTGAGAAAATATCATTTGAATATGATTGAAATTAAATTAAATATGTGATATTTAACTTATTAGTTAATTAAATGTTAATTAATTAAGCTTATTAATTTAATTATATGTAAAATATGATTTAATATATAGTTAATTGATATTATTAATTTAATGATGTTGAATTTTTTTTGCTTCTCACTTTGTATTTGATACAAATGTAATGATCCAACGAGTTCATATAGTTGACATGCGAGTGGTTGTATCCTATGCAATGAGTTTTCATAAGACCGGATTGCGAAATAGTAACCACTAGATGTAACACCATTAACTAGTTAGGTTCCTATTTCAATAGAATGACCTAAGCAACTTGGTCTTAATCCTGAGTATATTATGAACTCCTGTTTATAGGGGATTGTCATTGTTGAAATATAGAAACACGCAGTGGAAGAAAACAGGATCATTAAGTATTTTAATTCCTCAATTTTGACATCAAAAGAAACATGTTCACAAAAAATTAAGAGGGTTTCAACTCATACCTTTAAAGATCCTCCTCTTCAACGAGATTTAGCTGTAATTTTCTCCAAATTAGGTCTTGGACTACCACTAGAGCTTCCCTACTATTCTCTAGAAGCCTTAGATTGAGTTGTGGGACTCAAAACAAGCTTGAACTTAGAGAATTGAAGGAGAGGTTTTCTGGTTTTTCAGCTTGTTGAAGAACAACTTTTTCAACCTTCAACAACCCAACAATTCAGCAATTGCATAAGCCTTTTCCACTCAATCATGAGTGGTTTTATTACATGACTCTCATGCAAACTGATCACTTGAAGTGATTCCAGCTATTCCTTGAATTTGGTGGTGGAATTATGTGTAAAAAGGTGATTAACCTTCTTGTTTGAAAGTGGGAAAATCTCACATTGGGATTTTTCCAAATTTTCAATTTCACTTTTTTATTTTGAAATTGATTTTCAAAATCAAAGTCCTTTTCCAATTTTAATTCTTTAATTAAAATTAAAATTTTATTAATTTTACAAAAATTGCTTCAATAATTAATTTTTCTAATAAAATTAATAATTAAATAAATTAATTTGTCACCAATTCCATTACCATGAATTCTTATTCATGAAATTAATATTTAAATCATATTTATATATTAATCGATTCTCCAGTTACGTTTAATTCCAAAATTAAACTTGTAATTATATCACATATAATTACTAATTCCCTTAATTCAAATTTGAACGTTTCAAATCAACTTATCACGTTATTCTAAGGCCAATCCATTTGTGAGCTAGTAGGGGGACCTAATTGACCTACAGATTATGAGCTCCAATGATCCGAGATTAATTGGCTAAGCTCTTCACACCAAATCAACCCCCAGTCGTTAACTACCGGGTCAATTCATTAAAACTCAATAGTTGCACTCCCCTCACTGTAGATATATTGAGTCCACTCGATATAACTATAATTAGTAAGTTAACTCTTCACAAGTTGTTTGTAATAACAGCTGGGTCAAAAGATTGTTATACCCCCGAGATTACTTCTTGTTCCTTAAGTCCCATTGATCCTCTAATGAACAATTGGTTTGTGATCCAATCATTAAACCGAGTCCCTCTTGAGCCAATGAGAGGGTGAGACCCCTTATTCAAGATTCGAAATCAATACTTAAGGGAACAACCTCTCTACTATCCCTGAAAGCAGGTAGGAGTGAATTCCATCTTGCACCCTATGTACCCAGTCTTGCCCCTGAAATGGGAGGCTTATTGAGCCTGCGTCGTTGAGCCAACCCTTGTTGAGGTTTGTTCCCTAAAGTCTCGTGTCCTATAGTTTGTAAACAACTTTGTAAGAACACTTGTGATGTATAATATATATGATATTTACTTCACTTCTTGACTTTGCACATTTAGATTTTTTTTTTTTAATTTTACCACAAACCAATAAACTTAATATCCCTGGTTGTCTTTATGTAACTTAAGCATATATGTAGTGACATACAAGTGGATCATGTCTTAAGTGACAACAAAAATAGTTTGTAGTATATGGATATAGGAGGGAAACTTTATCCTGGTAACACTACGGATGCGGCTCGCTTTGTGGAATTGTTACAAATGTTGTGACATATCACAAATGGTCTGATCCCGATCATTCGTGTAGAGGACATGCGAGTGGAGGTGTCCTATACAACGAGTTTATATAAGACCTAACCTCGAAGTGTTAATGTCTTGTCATATAACTCTGTTCATGACTGAGACTTCACTTCACTAGGATGACCATAGGTAACATAACCTCAATCCTGAGTGAGTTGGGAACTCCTGCCATTGAGAGCGGTTCTTTGATTTGCATGGGTGCGAGTGGCCAGAGCACCGACTCAAACCTACCATTTTGGAGATTCATCTGATTTGGGAGCTGGGAACTCAGCTTCACAAGATGGAATTCATTTCTTCCCCAACGAAGGGGTAAGTAGATAAATTGCTCTCTTAAGGGGTGATTCCGGAACTTAAACGATGTGGCACCACGCACCTTCTCATAGCTCGAGAGGTGTTCACACATAGTAGGACTATGTTGTATTGTTCATTAGAGGGATCAGTGGTACTTGAGGAGGAAGATGTAATTACAAGGGCAAAACGGTAAATTGGTCTGCTGTAATTACGAGCATCTATGAAGAGTCATCGTACTGATGATTGGTTATATCCAATGGACATAGAAATATATCTAATGCAAGAAGAGTTCAACTGTCAATCTTTAGTGGAATGTCTGACAGTTAACATATGGTGGATATCGTGACTATAGAGTTTAGTCAGCTATTCACGTACCATTGGAACTTCGAGCCTTAGGTCCATAAGGTCCCCTTGGTAACTTGGATACAAGTTGAGAGTCAAGTTTTGGGTCAGTTTGAAATGTTCAAATTGACAAGAGAGTTCGATTATATATGATATAATTAATTTTGTGTATGAGATACATTAATTTAGAAGAAATTGGATATAAATATGATTTATATCTAGTAGAGGAAAAATACCATAATTAATATATGATATTAATTTATGTATTATGAATATGATGAGATCATATTCATTAGACAGTTAAAAAGGAAATGGGACGACGTCTCTTTTGTTTTAATAACGGATGGGTGTGTTGAAAGATCACTTTGAGATGCTTAAATAGCTCACGGTGTGTTAAGCATGAGATGCACGAACATTGTGTTAAAGAGTGTGTCATCGCTTAGAAAATCAGTGCATATACGATAGTACCTGTACGATCGCTTACCTATACGATATTGCTAAGCGATCGCTTACCGATTACACCTTCTCGCGTTATTTATTAAACGATCATTTACCTTTTCCTAAGTGATCTTTTAGCTTCCGATATTTACTAAACAATCGTATAGACGATCGTTTAGTTTTTCCTACACGATCGTTTAGATGATTGCTCACCCTTTTCTTACACGATCGCTTACCCTTTTCCTACATGATCGTTTAGACGATCACTTACTTTTTCCTACACGATCGTTTAGACGATCGCTTACTTTTTCCTACACGATCATTTAGACGATCTCTTACTTTTTCCTACACGATCATATACTTCACCTAAACGATCAAGCATCTTGTCTATGCGATAGACGAGCTCATCTCCCACTTGCTTGATTGTTGTGTACGGTCTCTCTTCCTTCTTCCCTCTACCAAATCCGAACAAAGCCCACATTTTGGATTCTCACTCCAAGAATATTGAGGGCTCTGAGTGGTGATGTCATCTCCGTTTCCTTCCATTTGAGTGGTGATTGTTCGAGGTAGACGGTTGGGTTGTAGGCTCACTGTGAAGAAGAAGTCTTCAACTGGTATGATCTCTTGATCTCTTTAGCAATATGAATGCATATTAGTACGTTTGAATGTATATATGGTAATTCTATCACAATGAATTGGAAAGATCTACTTCCACTCGTAGGTACTCTTGAATAAGAGTTCCTTCAACCCTCACCTATGCAAATCTAAGGATAATCCGAAATAAACAGAAGTTCATAGTTAGCTCCGGATTAAGATTAAGTTACCTAGGTCATCGCTATGAAATAGTTAGTGTTAAACAGTAAACAAAGTTATAAAGTAAGAATGACTTATTTCTTGGTCCGATCTTATGAAAACTCATTGCACAAGATGCTCACACTCCTCATGTCACCACATGAACGAATCAGGATCACTTCGTTTGTAGCACTTTACAACTACTTGTAACAACTACAAAGTGGGCCGCATCCGATAGTGTTACCAGAATAAGGCACCCAACCTTATTCGTATACTATAGATCATTTTCACTATTTACTCGAACCTGATCCACTCTTATGTCTCCACCTAAAGTTCAAGTACTCATGTAATAGTCATGGATCTTTTAGTTTATTGGATTTATTTCTAAAACGAAATAAGCAATTCATATATTCGATAACAACTTTATCGATTTATAGAATGAGTTTATTATTTACAAATCACGAGTTTTACGACATAAAACCCAACAAACTCCCACTTGAACTAAAACTCCAGTGGTAACATATATATGAATACATTGAGTTTTTAAGTTCTATGGAAAAATACAATAAACTAGGCATCACATACCCATCCTTAGGTATCACATACCTATGGATTTTTCTCTCATTTGCCCTAGGTTATACAACCCGTAGTCCTAGTCTCACTAAGTGATCCTCAAACACTTTAGCCAAGAGGATCACTGTAAACATATTAGTATACAACGGACTTCGATTCAAAATAGTATAGGGATTGCATCTTATTTCCACAACCTTTTGTTTCTCGATCCTGTCACTAAGACTGGATGACTTGAGTTTCCACTAAACCCAAATTATGGCTAGGCTATTATACATTCCTTCCACTACACCGAGACGCCCTCAACTCTTTGAGTAAGATGCATCTGACCTATCCAAACAACTTCTGTTACAATATCAGCTTTAATCAATAAATCTTATTGTTATACACTTTGCTTTTTATGGAAACTAAATAATATATGGTGATCTCGTATACTTTTCTAAAAATAATTAGCATTTGTCAACACAAACACTTGATTTTCTCTTGAAAAATATACTACTTTTGGGTTGCCTACAGATAGGCATGCCATCTGAATGATATTCCAATACTTAAGGTTTCGACACTAACACATGTGTCGATCTATTCCAGATTTCTGAACTATGTAAACATATTTTACATATCATAAACAACTTTTATGAGCTCTCCATATCTCATATGGAGTTTCAGAAACACCTTAAAATGGAATGACGTTCAAAACGATTAAGGCAACTAGATGTAGAGAATTGTCACTAGATTTCATGTTCTATCAAAATAGCCCTGGAAATCTCTGATTCTCTGTACTCTCTACTTCAATCTAATTGAAGTGTTTTGCTTATTTTACTTAACAAATTTTATATACCTTGAACCTTTCAAATGTTCTAAACTTACAACTTAGGTAAATACAACTGTACTTTAGAATAACTACTGAAATATTCATACCCTTCATTATGCTTTAACATTCACTAGACCATAAAGATCTGAATGTATAAGCTTTTAAGGGTTGTTTGGTTCTTTTGATCATCTTATCTTTAAAATAAGACACACATATAGTTAAAAGATTTGTCTTCAAACTTATTTAGATGACCTCTTTTAACCTTCTTAATCTCATTAAGACATGATGTGACAGTAATCTTAATTACCAAATATAAGTACCAAAATATATCTTTTGCCTTATTATTTTTTAGCCGTTTTAAATATCTAAATATTTGAAATGGCCTTAAACTTTGGTTCGTTTTAACGGAAGTTGCTTTATAGTAGAACAAATATAAAATGTAACTTTTGCTAATGAACATTTCATTTATAACAAAAGATTATATAAAACATGTCCTTTACAAAAGATAAAACAACTTTTATTACATTAATAAAAGTATCCGAATTCATCTTTTATTAGCAGCTCCAAAATCTCTCAATGGTCTTTCTAAGATATTCTTCGATGTTCACAACCTGGAGCATTATCTTATTGCAAGCAATCCTCAGGAACTAGTTTCCTTGTTTTGCTTTCTCCGTTTTTTTTTTTGCAAGGTATTGTGGGCAGTTTCTCTTCTACTGCCCGTCCTCTAGGGATGGTAAAATTTCCTGCAGGGTCGGAACCCCGCAGGTTCCTAATCCGATCGGGGCATGGAATCCCCAATTTGACCGGGAATGGGGTCAAATCGGGGATTTAAATCGGGTCCTCGATCGGGGACGGGGCGGGAGGGGATCCTCACCTAGTCCCCGATCCTCGTCCCCGCCCTGACTTTTTTAATTGTATATATATATATAATAATAATAATAATAATAGTACTAATTAAATTATATATTATGGAGATAGTAGCTCAGCTATATTTTAGTTTTTTTTAAAATTTAAAAATTTAATATAATAAATTTAATTTTTATTAATTTATAACAAAAAAAATATGTAATGTTTAATTTTAAAAAACTATATGTAACAATATACTAAATTCCTATATAAAATTTACAATTTCAATATAAATATTAAATTTAATTAATTTTAAATAATAAAAATAATAAAATAATAAAATAAAAGGCGAGGATTTTCCCCCGCGGGGACCTGAATCCCCGAACAGGGATTTCCCAACCCCAACCCCGACTCCCCAAAACAGAGAATGGAGTGGAGACAGGGATTAAAAATCCCCACGGGGATGGTGATGGGGAGTGCATCCCCGCCTCGCTCCGGCTCCATTGCCATCCTTATCATCCTCGCTGCAGTAGAAACATTTTCCTTTATCTGCAGCTTTGGCCTTGCCTTTGCGGCCAGTAAAAGTTTTCTTTTTCCCTTTCCCCTTGTTCTTCTTCAAAGGAATACTCTTATTCTTAGAAGAAGAAGCAACATCAGGCTTTTTAAAGGACGATCCTCTTTTCTCAGCAGCGTCAACATTTACCTCCACTTCTTGTCCTTTTGTACTCAAAATGGACTGAAAAGTCTGTAGCTCGTCGAGAAGTGTAGTCAGATTGTATTCTATCTTGTTCATTAATGCGTTGGTGCGAAATTGCAAGAAGCTCTTCGGAAGAGATTCTAGAATAAAACCGACTTTGCTTCTCTCATCTACAACAACTCCGTTTACCTCTACCACATTGAAATGGACCATCATGTCCAAGAAATGCTCTCTAATAGAGGACTCTTCTTTCATTCGACAATTGTAAACATATTTAATAGCATCATGCCTCAGGGACAAGGACGGTTGTCCAAACATCCCACATAAAGATTCAATAATCTCCTTGGCAGTACTCATGCTTTCGTGTTTCTTAGCCAATACATTGGATATGTTGGTAAGAATGTAGGCATGGGCTTTTTCATTCGCCTTCGTCCATTTGTCGTATGCTTCCCGAAAAGTTCAGTTTGCATTTGAGCTAGGGATGGAAGGACACTCCTCTGTCAAAACGAAACTTAAATTGTCTATCACCAGTATTGTATCCAAATTTGATTTTCATGTAGCATAATTGTCCCCAGTTAATTTATCCAAAGCCAACAATTGTACGAATGAACTAGTCATTATGAAAATGTAAACAAATTCTCTACTAGTGAATTTCTTTTAAACCCAGTCATGTTTTAGCAAAGTAATAATGTACCCAAATTTCATTATTTTTACAACGATACTATAGTGAGTTAGAATAACTGCTACCAAGGGGCAGTCAAATACTAATTCATTAAAGCAAGACATTCTTGACTAAATCCTATCTCCAGAATAACTCATATTCCGATAGTCATTTAGCTACCGTTTTCAATCAAGAACTACTAATATTTAGTAATTCTGTAAATGTAACCCTCCATTTTTAGACCTTAGAGGTCGACCCTAACGATGCTACTGAATTGGAAAGTCAATGTTGGAAAATGACCTAAGAAATCCTATCCATTTCTGAAGTTTGAGTTATTCTAAATTTCATGTTACAACCTCTGAGGGGATAGCCGTTATTAAACGACTAGCAAGGGCCACCTAAAGCTAACTAGCAGGCGTAACATAGGAATCCCACTGTCCAAACCAACGAAAGAGACCGCAGGACACATTGACACATATCCTTCACCCACTTACTATGAACTACTTCCCTTATTCACCTTGATCTTGACCCATATAAATACTTTCCGAATGGAGGTCACTCCCAGGGTGACACGAAGCATCGTATGAATCTCACAGCGTGAAATTTCTAGGGACGTGAGAATTGAAATCAATATATCGTATATTTAATTTTACATTGAACAACTTCCCCTCATTCACCTTGATATTGACTCATACAAACACTTTCCGAATTGAGGTCGCTCCCAGGGTGACACAAAGTGTCGCATGAATCTCGCGGTGTGAACCTCTTAGGACGTGAGAATCAAAATCAAAACATCACTTTTGATTTTACTGTGAACAACTTTCCCAATTCACCATAATCTCGATTTATGTAAACACTTTCCGAAAGAGGTCACTCCTAGGGTGACATGAAGCGAAACATGAATCTCGATTGTGAACTCTTAAGGACGCGGGAGCTAAAAACAACATATCATATATGTTATTAATCTCTCACTGAAGTATTCTTAAATTCCCACTAAATTGTTCTAATAACATATCATATATGCTACTTAACTCCCACTGAAGTGTCCTAACATTTGTTTGGATGTATCTTTACTCAAGTTTATTCCGGCTAATTAAACAACCTAAGTTTAGGTGTTTATCCAAGTATAACGTTTATATTTGGATTTAACCTACGATGTCTAGGTGATAAACCAGTTTTAAAACCTCACACTACTCACGTATTGCTCACAAAACTGGTTAACAACGCTCAACTATTCGACCATAATCCCAGGTAGGAGGTGTTTCGTAGACTGTCAACTTAAATACCTCCAGCCTTAGACATGATTATATACCAGTTGAGTTTGTAACCCAAGTTTTATAAGATAACAACATATTTTAACAATTAAAACAAGTGGTTAACCTACATGAGTATGCAGCTTAAACTTTGTTATGGATTTTAATGTCTAATCTAATTTGGTAACAACTTATAAAACTGACATAGTATACATCCATAACATACATCAGATATCTCATGATTTAATATAACACTTATATTAAAACATCTGAAACCCTAAACATGCATACTATATATTATAACACCTTATAACATATTTTCAATGCATGTAATATGCTTCCTATGGTGGGATTTTAAATCTACATGACATACTATATGCACATACAAGATTTATTTAATTATAACATACATCACATGCATAAGTAATTAAACACAAACCGATATGGTTTAGTTTTGGCATTTTCAAGAAAACGAAAGGTCTAATTATTAAAATAATAAACAAAAAATGGCTCCAAAACACTTCTGAGCCACTCGAACCACCCTAAATCGAACCTAAACCTATTGAATCGGACCTCCAGTGCTCAAAAAATGGTTGAATCGAAAAAAAAATCATCGAGTACCATCGAGCATGCCATCAGGCATCGAGTATACCATCAAGCATCGAGTATGCCATCAAGCATTGAGTATACCATTGAGCATGAGCATCAAGTATGCCATTGAGCATCGAGTATGGCATCGCGCATCAAAAGTATGGCATCAAGCATCGAGTATGCCATCGTGCATGAGCATCAAATATGCCATTGAGCATCAAGTATGGCATCGAGCATCGAGTATGCCATCGTGCATCGAGTATACCATCGAGTATGAGCATCAAGTATGCCATTGAGCATCGAGTATGGCATCGTGCATCGAGTATGGGACAGTGGCTGAAAAAACAATTTTTGTTGCTTGACCTTCTTCACTTCTTTCTTCAATTACAATATAATTGCAACTCTAATGACTCTAATCGAATTACAGACACTTAATCACACATTAAGGCTCATCAATCAAGAGCCAATTACAATAATTACAACATAATTGAAGAGAAATCAATGTCAAAACTCAGAAAAACTATATCAGTTCACCATTTTCATATAACTTATGAAAAAAACCCAACAAGCCAAAATTAACTCGAATTGAATGCTTAAATGATGCTCTGATACCAATTGTTGGAATACAGAAACATGTAGTGGACGAAAACAAGATTATTAAGCATTCTAATTCTTGAATTTTGACATCAAAATAAGCATGTTCATAAAGAATTAAGAGGGTTTCAACACATACCTTTGAAGATCCTCCTCTTCAACGAGATTCAGCTGCAATTTTCTCCAATTCAGATCGTGGACCACCACTAGAGCTTTCCTACTATTTTCTAGGAGTCTTAGATTGAGTTGTGGGATTCAAAACAAGCTTCAACTTAGAGAATTGAAGGAGAGATTTTCTGGTTTTTCAGCTTGTTGAAGAACAACTTCTTCAACCTTAAAAAAACTAAGCAATTCAGCAATTGCATAAGCCTTTTCCACTCAGTCCAGAGTGATTTTATTACATGAATCTCATGCAAACTGATCACTTGAAGTGATTCTAGCTATTCCTTGAATTTGGTGGTGGAATTATGTGTAAGAAGGTGACCAACCTTCTTGCTTGAAAGTGGGAAAATCCCCTATTGGGATTTTTTCCAATTTTCAATTTCACTTTTTGATTTTGAAATGATTTTCAAAATCAAATTTTTTCCAATTTTAATTCTTTAATTAAAATTGAAATTTTATTAATTTTACAAAATTATTTTTTAATAAAATTAATAAATAATAATTAATTAAACAATTTAATTAATTCTATTAATTTAATATCAAATATTAAATTAATTTGTCACCACTTCCATTACCATGAATTCCTATTCATGAAATCAATATTTAAATCATATTTATATATTAATCGATTCTCCAATTACGTTTAATTTCAAAATTAAACGTATTATTATTGAAGGAACTCGTTTTTTAAGGAGATCCTTGAGCGGAAGTGGATCGTCCAAATTCCATTAATTATTGAAAACTAAATTTACAATAAACATACAAGATATGCATTCAAAATAAATTACAGTATATTTGATACAAGAAAAGGGTTCAAGATGCATTATCTTTGAAGACCTTTCTCTTCATGTATCCCTCGAACAATCACGAGTCTCGAACATAGTAAACTCTTGAAGACTTTCTTCAAGAACTTCTCGAACCAAAGGGAGACACAACCACAATGAGCCTTTGGTATTCACAAGACACAATCACAATGAGACTTTCTCAATCATTCAGTCAATGCAATGTACAATCATGTTTAGGAAGAAAATAAAATAATTTTCTTTTATTCCTTTTGCCACAAAAACAATAACCATCCACCAAGGTGGTTGAAGAGAAAAGAGGGAAGTTGTTAATCAAAATATAAAATAATATAAATAAATATGATAATTAACTTATCATATTATATTTATATTAAACTATATGTTATATCAAATATAATATATAACTTATAGTTTTTAATATGTAATCATATTACATATATAACTATAGTTTCCTTTCTTTATTTTATGACATTTAATATAAATCATACTCTTATATTTAAATTTACAACTAGAATCACATTCATCAGATAATATATTTGAATCTCATTCAATATTATTTCTCAAATTAAACTATAATATATCAAATACATTATAAATTATATCATATATAATTGAACAATTTAATTATATCACATATAATTAATCCTCTTATTAATTTGAACAATTCAAATTAACCAAAACTAATTCTCAACTAAATTCTTTTAAGCTACAAGGGGACCTTATGGACCTGTAGCTTGAAGCTCCAACAGTACATGAATATTATTAAACTCTTAATTACATTTCCATCATCCGTTAACTTATCGGCACTCCACTAAAGACTGACAGCTGCACTCTTCGCACTACAAATATATTTCTGTGACTATTGGATATAACCAATACAAAATACATGACCTTCATAAATTGCTCGTAAGTATAGATGTGTCAAAATGACCGTTTTGCCCCTGTAGTTACATCTAACTCCTTAAAGTACACTGATCCCCTCTAATGAACAATATCATAGTCCCACTATGACTAAACCCTCTCGAGCAGGGTGTGGCGCCACATTGTTCAAAGACCCGGAATCACCGTTTAAGGGAGCAATATATCTACTTACCCTTGCTTCGAGGAAGGAGTGAATCCCATCTTGTATAGCTGTGTTCCCAGCTCCCCTGTCAGACGAATCCCTATGGAAGGCTTGTTAAGTCGGTGATCTGGCCAATCTCACCCATACAAATCGAAGAACTATTGGGTTTTATGTCCTAAAACTTATGGTTTGTAAACAATAAAACTTATTCTAAAAATTCAATAAGATATTATTGAATATATGTGTTGCTTATTTCGTTTTAGAAATAAATCCAATAAACTAAAAGACCCATGACTATTACATGAGTACTTGAACTTTATGTGGAGACATAAAAGTGGATTAGGTTCGAGTAAATAGTCAAAATGATTTATAGTATATGAATGAGGTTGGATGCGTTATTCTGGTTACACTATTGGATGCAACCCACTTTGTAGTTGTTACAAAGAGTTGTAAAGTGCTACAAACGATGTGATCCTAAATCGTACATGTTAGGACATGAGGAGTGGGGGCGTCCTGTGCAATGGGCTTTGTGCAAGATCGGACCACGAAATCAGTCACTCTTACTTTATAACATTGTTTACTGTTTAAAACACTATTTCAAAGCGATGATCTAGGTAACTTGACCTTAATCCTGAGCTAACTATGAACTCCTGTTTATTCGGGATTATCCTTAGATTTGCATAGGTGAGAGTTGACTCAACAGCGCCGGCTCAATAAACCTCCATTTCAGGGGTAAGACCGGGTAGATAGTTAAGGACATAGGGTGCAAGATGGAATTCACTCCTACTCACTTTTAGAGATAGTAGAGAGGTTGTTCCCTTAAGTGAAGACTCTAGGTCTTGAACAAGGGGCCCTACCCTCTCACTGGCTCGAGAGGGACTCAGTTTGTTTATCTGATCATAAACCAATTGTTCATTAGAGGATCAGTGGGGCTTAAGGAATAAGAGGTAATCTCGGGAATAAAACATATATTTGACCCAGCCGTTATTACGAACAACCTGTGATGGGTTAACTTACTAATCATGCTTATATCGAGTGGACATAATATATCTACAATTCGGTGTAATGAGTTTAGCCAATTAATTTCGGATCGTTGGAGCCTATGATCTGTAGGTCCGCAAGGTCCCCCTACTAGCTCGTAAATGGATTAGCTTTAGAGTAACGTGATAAGTTAATATGAAATGTTCAAATTAGAATTAAGGGAATTAGTAATAATATGTGTTATAATTACGCGTTTAATTCTAGAATTAAATGGAATTGGAGAATTAGTTAATATTTAAATATGATTTAAATATTAAATTCATGAAGATGGAATTTGTGTAAAATTAATTTAATATTTGATATTAAATTAATTAAAATTAATTNTATATGAATAAAGATTCATGGTCAATGAATTGGTATTTTATTAATTTAATATTTGATATCAAATTAATTTAATTAATTAAAATGTTTAATTAATTATTTATTATTAATTTTACTAGAAAATTAATTAGATCCAATTTTAATTATAAATTAGCAAAAAAGATCAATTCAAAACAAAGTGCTAATAAAAGTAAAAATTGGAAGAAAACAGAAAATGTCAAAAACTGAGAACTAGAACGATAATAAACCATTCTAAATAAAATCACTCTAATGGTTTTGTTCGCTATTGGACATTGGTTCAGATCTCTTCTTTGTAAAACCGATTGGTTTGGTTTGGTACTTGGTTAGCCTCAAAACTGACAAAACTTATCCGACTATTACCTTTAGTGTTCACGTGGTACCTCAATTTGCTCCTCAATTTTACAACAATCTTAAATTATTTCCATTATTTTCTCTCCTCGATAAAGATGCCTCAAATTTGTCATAAATAGCCATTTGCCAAGTTAATGTTTACATGTAAAAGTGCTTCAAACACGAAAAATAGTGAGAAGAATTAATTTGGTGTCACATCAAAAAAATCAATAAAATGATGTCAACCAAGATTCAAAATATCGATGTGGATGAAAATATCAAAATTCGATTTTATGTAAATATTAAAATTGATGAAAATTTTGAAAAAAATTATGAAGATTAATGGAAATTATTATAATTAGTTAAACTTTGACGGTAACTTAATTGGACTATAATTGACCATTTTTAATCACAATTACTAAAGACAATATTTATGTCTATTGTAAATGTTGATGCGAGAGCATAAATTTAAAAAAGAATAAAAAATAATTACAAAATAATGTAAAGTTTAGGAATATTTCGAGGTAAAATGATGTGAAAATTATGAAAATTTTGAAGTGTTAAAAAGAAAGAAAAACTCTCATGTATTCAATTTTGAAGTGAAATGATTTGAAATCGAATGAAAAAAGTTTGAATGCGGTTAAAAATAAATATATGTTTTTTTTTTTTTTTAGGTTTTCAAATTCAATTTCTTTAAAAATGAAAATTTTGGGCCGAAAATAAAGCCGAAAATGGAGAAAAGGTTGAAAATTAGAAAAAGTAACCCATAAAAAGACTTAATCCTTTATCGAAAATGACATTGACCTATGAAACTAAAATTGTATATAACCAAAACCATAAAATTAAAAAAACTTGAACTACTAACGTATTAATTTAAAAAAAGAAAATCAAAATTTTCTTAAAATTCTCTCAAAATCTCAAAATTCCATCCAAATGGGGAGAAACGAAATACTCTCAAAATTTCGTAATTTTGTCAAAATTGGGACAAATGAAATTATTGAAAATGGGGAATATAGAATAAAAATATTTGGGTGCATCACATTCATTTTTTGTAGCCCACCAATGTATACAATCACAAGCTGCCACAAAGCAATTTTTTTTTTTTTTTTTTATTTCTTTTATTTCTTTTATTAAATAAATTCCAGCACCCAAATATCCTCAATATCTTAATATAGAATAAGACGATGTGAAAAAGTGCATGGATAGCAGATTCACAGCGAAGTGCAAAAGGATTTTAAGTACAATTGGGAATTGGTTCCTCATAAAAGTATAAAAATATGGAGACAAAACAGGCTTCTTGAGACTTGTTACCCCTATTCTGTTCTTGTCTGTCCACACAACATAACCGAGAAACTCAAAATAGTGTAAAATTAAACAAAGTTTGTTCTCTAAGTTGTGTCTCCTCGCCCTCGTCCCCTAATGTTGTTTCTTTTGGATATTGTGATCAATCGAGGCGTTCCATCTGCAACCAAAATAAGATATAACTTTGACATTCAACGTCTACGTTTGGGAAGCATGAAGAAAAATGGGAGGGAACTATAACATACCTTCCAAAGACCGTCGTTAAGGTAATGCATATTGTCCACTCCGATCCCTTTGTTTGTCGCCCTTCTGTAAATCACACATGAGTAATTTTCTTAAGCTTTATCGACACCACCTCAACGAGGCATTGGTATTCATGTCACTAAGAAAAGGTTGATTTGTTAAGTGACCATTACATTTTATATTTTTGAGAAACAAAGAAAATTACTACAGATATAAATTTTGCCATTTAGCAAGTGCTATATTTGGATCATAGTTTCGTACTCTGCAACTTTGCAACTTTGCTCAACAATGCTGGTTCAAGCTGTTTGGTTCAAGATGTGTGTGCCTCTTCACGTTGACTGAATAGAGTCCTTATGCAGCAGTTCTTTGAAACGGAAGGCTAGGATTTTATGGAATTTTGCTTCTAGAGCTCTTCTCTGGGGCAATGTGGCTTGAAAGGAACAGAAGGATGTTTGAAGATAAGTTCAAGCCTTTTTCGTTTTGTTGAGATTCGTACACTATATGGCTCTTGGTGGGAGCCATAGCTTCAATAAAACATTTTGTAATTATCCCCCTATTTTTTCTCCTTTTGGTATTTTATAGGCATCTAGTTTCTTATAAATAATAATAATAATAATAAATTTTGGTATTTCCCTCAATTTCTTTGTTTAGAAAAACATCTCAATCCAAAACTTGAGGTTTCAACCTCAATGCTCTCAACACTTCCTTGGCATTTGATATCAAAATATTAAAGCTCAGCTTAGCTAATTATCTTTCTATCTATAATCTTTTATAATAGCTTTACTGGAAACAATAATAATGATGATAATAATAGGACTATGATTTCTAAAGGCTTTAAAAAGTGAAAAACTAAACAAAACAAGCAAACATACAAAATATTAAAGCTTAATATAAAAAACAAAAGAAATTCATCATCAAATGGGATGGGATAATAAATTAAATGACAATATTACTCACATTTCCTTTGCTGACATCTTTGTGAAGCCAATAGCAAGAGCATGCTGCTTCCCTTCGGCCATTATTGCCTGAAAAATGTTTGATTCTATGTAAGAAAGGGTTCACCAACCAAAACCTCAAAACTGACTAACAAGTGTGGTAATCACCCAACAATCACAAACTGTGTAGATAAGAGCCAACAAAAGTTTACCACAGGTGTTTCCGCTTCAACTTCATCATCCAAGGCACCCCCAGGGGATGTAAGACCAGGGCACATTATGTTAGCACCAGCAAGGACAAACTTTATTGCACCTCTGTCTACTTGTAATTTTCTCATAATGTTGGGATCTGAAAACCAAATAGGACGATACATGTCATAATCTGAAACTGAGGTTGTGGAAAGATAGAATATAGTGATGAAGTACGACACAAAGGCTTGCTTTTTTTTTTTTTTTTTTCCTGAGGAACATACAGATCTAATTTCATTGATAGAATGAAATTACAAAAGGGCACAAGTGCCCGTGTGTAATTAAGGTAATAGGTACAATGAAGTTCTTTGTTTGGCTTGGACAAACTTTGAGGAGTGTGATTGAGCGAAAGCGTCTAAATACCAAACATTTGCTTAAGCAGTTAGTGATGAAGAACTGAAGTGAATGTGTGAATCTGGATTTGTTCTCTAAGAATATTTTTCGGATACCAAAATTCTTAGGGCTTCAAAATGATATCAGCCAAACAAATATGTTCCATAACCTTCAAAATGACATTATCAGTACAACCATTAGTTAAACATGGAACCTTAGAAGATTGTTGATAAAATATTCTCTGAAAGACTAAAAAATTTATACCCTAGTGTGATTTTTGTTTACCAGAAGACGTTAGTTGGCAACATTGTGGACCCCACTTTGATTGCTAATGAGGCAGTGGATTCTATAACGGGAAAACAGAAAAAAGTGTTCAAGTTGACCTTTGTAAAGGAGTACAAATACAATCTACTATCTAGTGAATTGGCACTTCCCCAGAGCAATCTTGTTAAGGTTTCACTCATATGGAGAAAGTGAATTTAAGGTTGTGTTGGTAGCACCAGTTTTTTATTTCCTAAAGTTATATCTTCTAGAGGGGAGGTAGAGAGACCCTCCAACACCGTTTCTCTTAGTTCTTGGAGCAGACTGTTTGAATAGGCTTCTTTCTAACACCTCCAAGAGAACTCTTGAAGGTTTCATTAATGTTGCTTGTAGTTTGAAGATTTTTTTTTTTACATGGAATACCAAAAACATGCCCACAGAAGGGAGCCAACTACAAGAAGAGACTCGAATCTTGGAAAATGATATTGAAAAAATAAGAACAAAAAGGTCTAAAAACAAACAGAGAATCTAACAAGTGACCAAACATCGATGGAAGAACTCTCTCCACCCCTAAAGATTCTATTATTTATCATGCCCCAAGAACCTCACAAATTAGCAAAACTTCCAACTTGCCATAAAAATAACCATTTTTCACAAAAAGACAGAGGGAGGAAAAGTTCCACAATTGACTCCCTAAACCTTAAGAGTGCACAAAACTAAAGTCAAACACCTCGACCCTACCAAACAACCCAAGCAAAGTCACGCCTCCAAAAGATATAATTGAGGTCTTCAGTTGCCTACAACAAAGAATACAACAATAGAGTGGTCTATCCCCAACTAATTATCTTTCCACAATTAAGTATCATTTCCATCCTCCACCGCTTTAAGAATAGACTAAAAAACAAAGGAAACTTAGGCAAGGGGTTTTTTCATGGTTTTCTAGAGGTTCCTTTGATCTCATCGTCAGTTCACTCAGTTGAGTTAGGTCCATACCTACTAACAATAACCTTGTGCCATCAGGTGTCAACTTCATGATAGAATCGCTAGAACCCTTTTGCCAGCAAAGCCATATTTCTCACCCTCACATTTACAATGCCTAACCCCCAAGGTTCAGTGGCCTAGAAACCACATCCCACAGCATAAGATATGAAGCCTTACCCTCAAACACCCCCAATGACAGGAAATCCCCCATCAGCTTCTCTAGAGCCTTGCCCACCCTAAGGATTCTAAACAGGGACATAAAATAGGTAGGAATGTCACTCAAGACCAACTAAACAAGGGTCAATCCCCCACCAGTTTGAACATTAATTGCAAGTCTATAGTGCTTGTCATCTTCAGTATGGTGTGAAGGAAGGTGGTTTTTGAGAAGTCATGAAAACTTTAGTTCTAAAAGTCCTTTTTTTAATACGAAACATGACTATGTATTACGAACATTAAACCTCTCATTGAGGAGAGAGTGAGGTGACAAAGGTTAGACTTTGCCCCAAAAAAGTGGATGAATAATAACATCTTTATATGAGCTTACTGGTTACTCGAACAGGATCAAGGTTGTTCTATCAAGAGGAAAAAAAAAAAAAAAAGATCTGCTCCATAGGTTGTACAACTATATTCTTGATTTTAAAAGAAAAACTACAAACATCTTTATCTCTATCCTTTTCGGCGCACTCAATTCCTTAGAGAGAAAAGTCCAAAACTATCGTTTGTCGTTGGTGTTGAGTCCTCGCTTCTTGAATCTTGAACATACTATGGTTGGACACTTCAAACATGATTTCGGGAAAAGTATCACTTTGCAACATTGCTAACCCTTCCATTCATTTCCCATCGTACACTCCTTTTTAAGTTTTTTATTTGACTAGAAAAACAGCTTTGATTAACGAGAATAAACATACAACTGAATTTCATACAAAAAGAAAGGTCAAACCCAACAAAATGAGCCACCAAGTAAGAAGCTCCATTTCGGGACCAAATGCAAAGGAAACTCTCTAAAAAGCTTGGATTGTAAGCCAAAAAGGAAGCACTAAAGTCAATTTCACAACTAACTTTTTCCTAAGATCTCTCCCCCCTACAAAACCAATTCTAAGGCCAGACGCGAGCTAAAAAAAACCAAAGAAATTAGGAAGTTCGCTAAGTATCCTTTACACCACCAGAGTATCATTAGAAAATTTTGGATGAACTAGTCCTATAGAAGCTTTCTACAATGTTAACCTACTTTCCTTTCTTAATCCAATAATCTACTCATGGGCCACAACATAAAAACGGATAGGAGAAAGGCAGAAAGGGAACTAACCCCCCTAGTGGCGTAAACCACAATTCAATTTTCCATTCAGGAAAAATATATATATATAGAAAATAAATAATCACTAAGGTTAGAAAAGCATGAACACTATAAAAAATATGACAAGGGAAATAAATTATCTCCAAACCATGGCCAAGAGAGGCCAAATTAACTTCCAATCGAATAATTACACGACAACTTATCTAGGGAGCTCTAACTTGAAAAATAAATTGAATAAATTTAACTTTGTATGTCTGCAAAGAGTCTCCAATCCCTTTCAGCCCAAATATACCACAGTTCTTTAGTCAGCATTCTACAGTAGCTTTTGAGACCTCATTGAAAAGCCAGAAGATGGAAATGGAAATATTAGCTAAAAACAACCAGTTGAAGATTCATGGTCTCAATCATTGGTTGAACCATTTCCTTTCTAATCTGATCATACATAATCTTACAAAAAAATCTGGTCATAATTACGATTGGATTTTCATATACCCCTTTGATTCTAATTCTCACAAACTCAAGCAACATGATCTCACCACATATAAGAACATAATGCGTTCTATTCCCTAAAACAGCAATTTCAAGAAAAATAAAGATAACCAATCGGTGCACTAAATTAACATCAGATTTTGATACGAATTGAAACCTTTCTATTTTAATAAAATACAAATATGAAATCATTAGATCATCCATATGATTCAGCTAAAGACTAATTAAGAAAACACTCAGATTCAAAAGTACGCAGGTAAGCCTCAGGGGTTAGCAAAGCTCCTAGCCTATAAAATAGATATTGTTCAAGTAAATTGGTCATCTTTCACCATTCCAAAAATCATAGAAAACTTGCACCTTAGTCTTCTTCCATACTATAGGCAGATTAGAATTCAATACATCCAAGGATAAGTATCACGACAGAAGTTAATAGGGTTGTCAAAAGAATATTATATGGATTTGGAAAAAATGATCAAGTGTAGTCTCTAGAAAAAGAAAACATTACATTGATGAAGCAACCTTAGTGTAGGCATGTAGGGCCCATCCCGGATATTGAAAAAGAGTGGCACATTGTTCACAACAACCAGATTGAGATGGTTTTGACTAGAAGAGTAGTTCAAAGAAAAAATAAATCCAACATAAGCCCCATATTATCACATTAAAAAGAAACAAATAAATATAATATCGATATTTTTTTGTGAAAGTAGAAGCAAACAGAATTTCCGACCACTTAGTTACAATCAGAGGAGCTTTTTTAGGAAGCAAATCATCCAAAACTGGCTCTAGTCCTGGATACTGGAATAAAAAGACAAAAAAAGAAAATAAAAGATGAAGACATTATTTTCTATCTCATTAAAATGATTATGGGATTCTAACAACTAAATCAATACTTACTTCTTCTGCTATACTTTGCCGAATTTTCCGTTGGACTGATGCCTTGACTTGATTCTGAGCAGACACGTCTTCAGTAGAAAACCTAATATAAGACAGCAGCACAAGAAAAAGAAAACAAAATTGAAGGATTTGTACAAGCAACACCACTATAAGATATGGTGAAGACACTCACTGAACTCACAAGTAAGCATCCACCTAACTCCAAAAATATATTAGATCAACATACGATCATTTCAATTCATAAATTGCATTTGTTACTATTCCCAAAATGTTCAAATTTAGCACCAATGGTTCATCCCACAGTAGCCCCAACAATCAAAGGAGAAATAACAGTAAAACAATCCATTTTTCCAATAAGGAGAATTAAAATGACAGAACCCCACAAACAAACCTGCCATAAAAACAAGAAAGAAGACACTATTCGAGCAAAATTCAGAGACCAGTAAGGCAATAACAAATAAGGATGGTAAAAAGTGAAGAAATCCAACCATTTACTCATATTTTAATCCAAAAAACAAAACCATAAATCATTTTCCACGAACATCAAGCAAAAACATGAAATAATAGCTGAATAACGAGCACTATGATATAGGGAGAGAAGCTCACTTTTTGAACATGATGCCGCAGAGTTATTCGAGGAGAATCCTTGTAAACGTTATTACCGTAATTTTTGTAATTTATGCCCTTCAAATCTGCCAATTAGTGTCAATTAGCGATTTTAGGCTAATCTTTCCTATGGGTTCTATCATTTGTGTATAGTTAGTTTCGAAACCTTAATCACTTACCAAAAGGTCGCCGAAACCCTCTTGAACCTGCTGGACAGAGGCTTACAACTCTCCAAATCTTCAATCCAACATCCGAAACAATTTGGGTAACATTAATTTCATGCCAAAATCCAAAGGCCATTCAAAAACTTTTAAGAAAAACCCACAAAATACTTACCCACGACTATAACACCGGCGATGGCAGCGGCGATTGGAGGGAAGATGCGGCTATGACCACGATAGCGCGCGACGGCGCGATCTGCAGACGACCGATCGTTGAACGTTGGACGGAGGCACGAGGGGAGGTGCGGGCGGTCGGCGCTAAGTGAGAGGTGCACCACTGTGAAGGCTTGAAGGAGAAATTTTCGTGGAGAGAGACTTGCCGAGGGAGAATTCAAGAGATGACTAGTAATTTGATTTCTTTATTTCTTTCTTTAACTTTTTTTTCCCTAAAATACCCATAGATGCATAAACTTGATAGTTTTTGATCCCTAACCTTACAAAATTTCAAAAATACCAAACTTAAACAAATACGCGTTTCAAAAATATCCTTTTAAGTTTAAAAAATTACATCAATACTCTTAAACCTTAAAAATTTAATGTTTCTATTATCCATTTATTTGAAGTTTTCTTGAATTACATAGAACCAATTTTAAAACAAATTATATAAATATCTTTTTATATATATATAGATACTCTCATTTTTGTTCAATTTTTACACCATTTTCTGACAACAAAGTATAAACTAAAATTTCAATTAAAACATAAAATCTTACAAAATTTCAAAATCAAAATTTTCTTTAAGACTTACTAAAACAATAAATAGCCAAATATAAAAAGGACGTTTTTGGCTATTAACACACCCCGATGAACTACTATCCTACAACCTTGTTAAAAAAATTTCCTAAGATCACCTTGATGCTTCAATTATTCTCTTTCTTTTTGTTATAATCTATCAACCTTAACTAAAGGGACTATTTTTTTTAAATGAGACTAGATGACATTAACGTTTTACACGTGTGAAAATTATATTATAACTTTCTTTTCTAAGTTGTTTAGATGTATTTTTCCCTCAAATAATGATAATTGATGGGTATATAATTCTCTAAGTGTTGTTTTTAAATATAGAAAAATGAATTCAAATAGTTACAAAATATAGCAAAATTTTAGAACTATCAATGATAGACGTTAATAGATACTGATAGACTTCTATCATTGATAGTTCTAAAATTTTGCTATATTTTGTAAATATTTTCTAACAGTTTTATCATTTGAAATAATTTCTCTTCTCATAATGTATTTTTGTTTATTATGAAAAAATTGTTGTCTAAATTAAAATAAAAATTACTCTAAGAAATGCAATTCAATGTAACAATTTTGTTTGTAAAATAAAATGACGAAAATAAATTAAAAGATTGGCATAACTTTGAATCAATTAGTCAAGCACAACATGAAAACACAATCTAATGTTTGACAAATGACAAGTTGAAGATTCATGGTCTCCATTATTGGTTGAACCATTTCCTTTCTCTAATAATCTGGTAAAAAATAATCTTACAAAAAGCATATGGTAAGAAATAAATAGAGAAATTTGTACGGATGACCCAATATTTGGGCCCCAAATGCCAAATGACCTCTTTTTTTTAAAAAAAAAAAATGTCAAATGACCCTCTACTAATGTCATCACCATACAAGATTACGGAAATTTCTCCTTCACGATATGGTTTCGCTCTCGCTCTTCCTTCGTGATGTGATTGCTTGTCAGTGTACAAATGATTTAATAATTTTCACAAAATAATATGTCTGAAACCTCAAATCATTAATACCTTGAACATATAATGGTGAATATTTTAAAATCGAAACTTCATTTCAATTGTGCTTTTGTTGACTGGGGTTCACTTCAACGGTGTTTTGTTTAACAGATTTTTATTGAACGAGATTTTTCATAACAAGGTTTTTCAAACCGAAACAATTTTTTTCCAGAACATGGTTTCATTGGAGGTGTGTAATTTGTAAAAAAAAAAAAAGATATATATAAATAACATACAAAAGGAATGGGAGAGTGAGAGCGAGAGATCATTGCCAAGGGTTTAGAGCGACAACGAGAAAGAGCGAGAGTGAGTGAAGGCAACAACGAGAGAGAGCGAGAGCAGAATTGAAATTGTGTATTGGATATATATCCATCTGCTTGTACAACTTAATGACAAATGTTCTTTTGCTTTGTAGGATGACAGGAAAGTCTCATTTGATACGGAGGTGATTGGGATGAGAACCAAAGTTTGTACATTGGAGGCGAGCTAACAGGAATCATTGTGCCTATTACATTGAAGTATGAAAAACTTAAAGCTAACATTTACAAGGTTACAAATGTAATTTCTTCAAAGTTTGATGTTATCATGAGAGTTAAATATAAGATTGACTATGAAGCCCCTCCACAAGACATACGGAACGATAGTGATGTTCACTTCCTTCTTTTCTGAGAAGATTTTTCTAAAGCTCAACTATTTGTAACGCTAAAATCAAACCATGACGAAAATGTGAATATGAGTTATGATGATTATACATGTGTAGACAAACAACACGAGGAATCATATGAGTTTAATTGAGAAGAGGATGGTATTCCATTGTCTATTAACACTCAACCATCAACATTATCAATAGACAATCATCGCACTAATCCATGGGACTTGGAAAGATAAATTCAAAGTAACCGATTAGTGCTTGTTAATGAGAGATTAAAAGGATTGAATTTAATGGATTCTGGTCCTCCAAAAGAGTGTAATCCTTTTATAGTTGGTAATGAGAGATCAGTAGGATTGGTTTTTATGGATTGTGGTCCTACAATAGAGCGTGATCATTTCATAGCTAGCAATGAAAGATCAACAGGGTTGGATTTTATGGATTGTGGTTCTACAGGCGTGCGTGGACCTATAGTGGCTTCAGTGGTTTCACAATCTAGGTCGTCATGTCATAGAGGAGAATTGACTATACCTGGTACCTCTTCATCTAAGATAGATGTTGAAGTTGGTCAACTTTTTTTTTTTTTTTTTTTTGAGTAAAAGTGACTTAAAAATGAGATTATCTACCCTGTCCATAAACCATAATTTTGAATATAAGATAAGGAAGTCAAGTAAGTCTTTATTCATTGTCAAATGTATTGGTATTGGGGAAAGTTGTAAATGGGGCCTTCGTGCAGGAAAAATATTAGGGTGTAATATATTCAAGGTCACAAAGTATATGCGGATGCACACATGTTCTATTGGAATTCTTAATCATGACCGTAGACAAGCAATGGATGTGGTAGTTGGCTAGCTAATCAAAGACACGTTTACAAGCATATGACGTGTTTATAAACTTTGTCACATCCAAGAAGATATGAAGAAAGAG
Organism: Benincasa hispida; assembly: GCF_009727055.1. Taxonomy (NCBI): domain Eukaryota; kingdom Viridiplantae; phylum Streptophyta; class Magnoliopsida; order Cucurbitales; family Cucurbitaceae; genus Benincasa; species Benincasa hispida. The sequence continues at coordinate 13,055,819 of NC_052353.1, read as the reverse complement.
TATGGCGTAAACATAAGTTACGAAAAAGTGTGGTGTGCAAGGAAAACCACACATGCTCTCACTAGGGGTACTCCAAAAGAGTCGTACACCATTTTACATGCTTATGGGGAAGCGTTAAAAACGGAGCCAGATATAATGTTTGAAATCAAACTTGAAGATGATGTGCATTTCAAGTATATATTTATGGCATTAGGGCTTGTATTAGAGGTTTGGCAAGTTGCGGGCCTGTGATAATTATTGATGGGTCGCATTTGAAAGGAAAATAAAAGGGGACCATGTTGGTCCTCATTTCCATGGACAGTAATAACTAAGTATACCCACTAGCATATGCCATAGTGGATAATGAGACTAATCGAGCATGGAATGGTTTATGTCGAATTTGAAGTGTGTCATTGGAGAACCCCCTAATTTGGTGTTCGTGTCGATAGGATGGTATCTATTGGCAATGCCATTTATACAATTTTCCCCACGACATTTCATGGATTGTGCACGTACCACATAGAAAATAATATCATTCAAACTTTAAGGACAGTATGGTTGTTAGATTCAAGGATTTAGCCAAGGCATTGTGCACGTCAGAGTACGAATCACACTGGGACCAACTTCGTAGTTTTTGAGATGGTATTGTAACAAAATATTTGGAGGATATCAGTCTTGAAAAGTGGGTACATGTTTACCAAGTAGAATGAAGATATGACAATATGACATCGAATAGTGCATAGTGTTTCAATTATTTAACTAAAGAATATTGACTGCTGCCCATAATGTGCTTGTTGGAACATGTTAGAGGCCTTATCCAGTTGTGGTTTTATGAACGTAGGAATTATTGGGCATCTCGAACGACGTTACACTCGAACTATTGTGAAAATCGATCAACAAGTGAGTGTGATAAGGGTAGACAATATCGAGTTAAGCCGATGTGAGACAAACATTGAACGGTATTGTGATCCTTCATACGAAGGAATGCACGTGTAAGGAATTTGATTCACTTGGTATCCTAGGTTCGCATGCAACATGTGGCTGCCTGGGAATGAAATATCCTCATCCAAATTCTTTACAATTGATTTTATAGTGTTGACTTCTTCATGGCTGCTTATCTAGAGCCTATAAATTCGCTCGCCTGTACATCTAAATGAAATAGACCTCCGGGATATCTGGAAAAGAATATTCTTCCCCCAAGAAGAGTGCACAGGTCAGGCAACGAAGAGTACGAAGAATACGATCTAGAGGAGAACATCGTAGACAAGTAAAATGTGGTAGGTGTTGGAATTATGGGCATAATCAACAAAACTACAGTGAACCACTCACAATTGAGCGACATACTGAACATAGTATAAATGATTCAAATGTTTGTCGAGATTGATTTTCTATGTGCCACTTTTCCTCCTCAATGTATGCTCTATGTATAAACAATGTCCACTATCTAAAGTGTTTAAATTGTATGTGCCACTTTCTATCCTTAATGTATGCTCTATGTATAAGCAAATTGTTTAAATTGTATGTCACTTTTCATCCACTATCTCATTATGACTCATTCTGTTAATGTCTCGCTCCCTCTGAGTTTCGCTCTCGCTAATTCTCGCGCTCTCTAGTAACGTTACTTTTCATCTTCTATCTCATTATGACTCGTTTTATTAATGTCTCGCTCCCTATGAGTCTCGCTCTCGCTAATTCTCGCTCTCTAAAGCGATGGTATGGTGCAAGTCAATGGCTCAAGCTAAGACTCTAGCTTCTTCTTCGAATCACAATAGTCTTTTAATGTCCCAAAGAAGAAGATGAACATTGGATGTTACTTAGCATATGCTCTCACTAAGTTTCACTCTCTATAGTAACGTTACTTAGTATATGCTATCTCTTTATGACTTGTTTTGTTAATGTCTCGCTCCCTTTGAGTCTCACTCTTGCTAATTCTCACTATCTCTAGTAACGTTACTTAGCATATACTATCTCTTTATGACTCGTTCTATTAATGTCTCGCTCTCTCTAATAACCTTCTCTACTGTCTCGCTCCCTTTAAGTCTCGCTATCTGTATATGAGATGTTAGTAAAATTACACTGAGATTTTATATACATAAAAAAAATTACACTGAGATTCCATTTTATCTGCATCACATGTAAAATAACACTGAGATGTTATATACATAAAAAAAAATATGGAGTGTTTGCCCACAACTAATATGCTAACTGCATCCTATAGTCATTCATTTTTTTCTTCAGTGATTATAAAGGATCACCACTCATCACTAAATGTTTTAAAAAGTTTATTAAAAATTTGCCAGAATCAAGGGACCCATGTTACATGTTCGTATTAGTAGGTCGGAATATTTTCCAACGGGATATATCTAGGTCCGAGTTTGAACGTTTCAAATCACAATAGTGAAGGAGAGATGGTATGGTGCAAGTCAATGGCTCAAGCTAAGACTCCAGCTTCTTCTTTGGCATATTGGACGAGAGTGAATCGAACACGAACAACTAGCCTCGATTAATTTCCATTGCAATCAACATCCAATGTTCATCGATGTTTTTTGTCATATACACAAAATTCGCATCTTCCTACTTGACGTTGAATTTACCCATGATGAAATCCTTATACGTGTCTTCTTCCCCTGTACTATAGCAACTTGTAGTGTCAACTTGTTCTTAATCCATTATATACCCCATCTCGAGCATTAAGATGACTCTACACAACGAATTCAACATTAGCAGCATGTAATAAACAACCAACATAGTCCTATTTGTAAGTGTAGTAAATAGTTACCATTATTCCAATTGGCAGGATGGTGAACTTGTTCATGCACATGTCCGGTCGCCTGTAAAATTTATCTTTTATGAACTGAAACAAAATATTTATGATCTGCATCCAAAATAAAGTATATTAGCATTAAAGATTTTGTTCTATCCAATTGTAAAAAAAAAAAAGACAAAGATTGTAAACTTATGTCGCACTCAACCCATGAACTTGGTTCAGTCAATTCTTGAAAAAATGACTTGGATAATGACTTAAATGCATTTTATTGATTCATGGTCTGTATTCTTATCGATAATCCAATTCATCATTTTTATAAAGACGGCAGGTGGAACCTCATGTGTTAAGTTGTATTGGACCGTCGCTCTAAATAGTAATGTAGGTACTCCAAGGAGAGGGTACTTAATTGTTGATCTGTCCAACGGAAGTTGTAATCAACCTTCCTTCTATTTTTTTGTTATTTTCTTCTTTCGTGGGGCTGAAGGTGTTTTGTCAACATTTTTCTTCTTACCAGTGGTTTTTCAACTTTCGACGATAACCTACATAACTATAACAAAAGGGTGAACATGTCGAATAACAAATATGAACAAGAAGCCTTTCCAATCATAGAAGGATCATACCAGTGGATCGAGATGTGTGGTGTCAGACTATGCAATAGGCGTGCTCCAGTAGACATTGTATTTCAGAAAGTGGAGGTTCAATGTCCTCTCTACTCGAATGAAGATTTGGATGTGGAAGGATAGGGGGTAAGGCAACAATATCTCACTCTAGAGGTGGAAGTAGGGTGGGCGAGATAGAGGTATCACACTCTATGGGTGGATGAGAAATAGATGAGGCTGTGGTATTGGGCTCTGCGGGTGGAAGAAGAATGAGTGAGGTGGTGGTATCAGGATCCTAAAGTGGAAGTGAAGCACGTGAGGTGGTGGTATCCAAAGGGAAAGGTGAGATAGGTGACCGAGGTAGTGGTGGGGTAGGTGACCTAGGTAGAGGCTGGATAGGTGACCGAGGTAGAGGTGGGATGGGTAACCAAGATAGGGGTGGGGTTGGTGACCTAGGTAAAGGCTGGATGGGTGACCAAGGTAAGGGTGGGATAGGTGACCGAGATAGAGAAGGGATGAGTGACTTAGCGACGTCGTGGCCTGACTGTGGAGTGGGTGAACTCATCACCTTAAACACCGTGGAACCCTTCATAGACTATAACAAAGACATAATAGCTGACAATTGTGCTTTCATGTCTCTCGTGTCTCCCTCATGGTTCAATACACGACCATCCAACCTCGATATTGAGCTATTAATACTATGTAGTTATGAATATATAGAAGGATCAACATTAGCTCCTTCCATGCAGCCTGAAATCTCAGGCTCGGGACGCTCTTCCTCGAGCTTAGAACGTACGTGGCCCACCAACACATCATTAAACATATCCTCGCTATGGGTGTAAGCGGACTCGTGCATGTTTATGTCATCCTCAGATTCGTTGTCCCTCTTTCCACCTTAAACATCTTCCTGCTCATCACCATCCCCACTTTCTGAACTATCGTTTCCATCCGAACTATTGCCACTTTCTAAACTACTAGAGCTTTCCGAACTCCCAGCATTGGAATGTAATTGTCTTATGACCCGTCTATCCACTAGGGTGTCCTGAAACTTCTTCTCAACATCGAACATGATAATACCTTCTTTGACTTTTGTCTGCATTAACAGCCCAACCCAATAAGATGGTTAGTGTCAATTTAAAAACCAAATAAACATACTGTGGCTAGATTACACATCCATTTTAAGACTAAAAAATGTCTCTCTCCAGTACTTTGAATGTCACACCCCGCCCCAGACTATCCTCCGAGCCTAGGAAAGAGCGTGACTGCAGCAGTTATCAACCCTTTCGTTGACAATTACTGCCTAAAACTCTTTGCGAAAATAACTCTAATACCAATGTACAAATTGAACAGTCAACTAATTAAGTAGGCCCATTTTATTACAACAATGTAACATTTATACAACTCCAAGACTTAATTACAAGTTTACAACAACAACTGTAAATCCCCCAGGAAGTGTAACTGTGGCATGTGGCAGACCTTGACCTTAGCAGCACCTTGGAACTCCTCACCTTCCGCTACCTGGGAAGAAAAAGAAAAATATTTGGAAAGCATGAGCTATAAAGCCTAGTGAGTGACAGAAAACTGATTTTTATCAAAAGAACTACCCCACACTTGGGTAATTTTGCTCAGATACCTTCTCAACTATGTCTGTCAGTATCGAGCTACTCAGATACCTTCTCAAATGTCCTTCGGAATCAAGTTTCAAGTAAAACTAGTCATACAATGACTTTCTTTAATAAAACTTAGAAAAAATGTCTTTATCTGAAAGATCTTTCTTTAGCACATGGTTTCTTAAACATTTTAAATATTTTAGTCACTCATTTTAGTCACTCACCTTGATCGTTTAGGAACCTTTCTCTCTAGAAATTCCTTGATCTTCCCAGGCTCCTCTTTTGAACTCTAAATTCCAGATTCAACTTAAAGCTCAGACTACTCATAGTTTTTATCTCGAGTTACTTCCTTCTACAAATATGCTCTAAAATGTCTTAGAAAGCTTACCTAAAAATATTAGCTCCTAACTCCTCATTATTTGGCTGAAAACGTCAAAAAATCAAGACTGGCCCAGCTTACCCGACAGCTTGACCCTTCTGTATTTTCCTCATTATCCAGCCCGATTCCTTGAAGATTTTGGAAGCCCCACTATGAAAACTAGACTCTTATAGCTTTCAGATGGCTTTGGAATCACTCTAAACGCACGAGTAAATTGGGAGAACTCCTCGTCCCAAATTGATGCTGTTTTCCAGACTTTACTGTCCAATGCGTCCTCTTTGAAGCTCTATGATCAATGCATGGATTTTCCTCTCAACGCAAAGTCTCCTCCCAATACACTCTTCTTTATGTCCTTTGAAGAGAATTGAGTTCTCATCTGAAGTCCTTAGCCCTATTTATAGGCGTCCAAAGGCCCTCCAAGTTTGACACCTACTCCTCCATGTGCTACTCTTAAAGATTGCCAACCTTTAGCCCCTTCCACCTCTTGCTTGAGGTGTCTACCAATGCAAGGTTTGATCCATGCAAGTGCTGGATGTCTTCCCTCTACATTCCAACGCATGAGACCAAATTTGCATGTTTCCTCAAGCCTCCACCTCAAATCCTTAAGTCTGAAGGTTTCTTCCCAACGAGCCACATGTTAGGATGACGTCTTCCTTATGAGCTCAGCCTTTTTATTCGTTCATTCCCTTCAATATGCGTTCACTAGGGTGATTCTCAATGCATACAAATAGCCTAAGGTATTAACGCATAGTGTACTTAGAACGCATAGTATGATTCCAATGCATAACAATCCTTAGTTTCCCTTAATTTCCAACATAGCACCATCGCAACCCTTAAACCATCGCAAGAGCCAACACCATACATCCAACCTAGTCTATCGCATGGCCTATGTCCAACACATCCCTCGTGCAAGCCATCACCAACCTCCAACGCATCGCAAGGTCGCACGGCTCTAACGCATTGGCTTATCATCAACGCATGGCTCACATGGGTCGCATGGCATGGTCGCTTGGCCAGCAACTTGGCATCGATGCATCGCTCGGCAGGGCTTGCTCATCCGCTCGATGCATAGGCGCTGCCATCGACGCATCGTTCGCTCAGCTGCTCGACGCATGGGCGCTTCCATCGACGCATCGCTTGGCACGGCAACTTGGCCCACTTCAACGTATGGCTGTGCAATTAGGCCGAGGCGCTTCAACGCATGGCTGGATAGTTTGGCCGAGCCTGCTCGACGCATGGCACCCTCCAACCCTTGTGCCATCCCAATGCCTCATCCTCAGCTGCCATCCTTCAACCGCCTGCCACTCTTCAACGCATCCTTCCATTTTCCTTCCTTCACCAATGCATCCAATGCATCCAACACATCCAATGCATCCAAAGTATCCATCATCCAACACATCCAACACATCCAACGCATCCATCTAGCCTAATGCGTTGGTCTAACCTCCAAGGCATGCGTCACTCCCACTTCACTTCTCCCTTGGCCCAAATAATCGCTCCAAGATCTTATGGCCAATGCATGGCAATGCCTAATCCAACACTTAGTCAATTTTTCATCAATTTAAGCTTAACTCAAAACTACTTAAAGAAAATCATTCAACACTTAGAAACTTCCTTCCCTTCAACATAGGATTTAACTTTTACTTAGTTAATTTCCTTAACCACCTGCTTAAGTAGGAATAATGGAAATCGGGTTTCACAGTGAATGACACCGAGTGGGAGCATGATTACCGTAATATACGAGGCACAACTACCTTGCTCTTTCGAGTGGCAATGTTCCCCGCTATCGATGATATGATCTTGTACATCCATACCTAAATATGAAACAACACATATTCAGAAATATGTTAATGTTAACCAAAGATGAACTTATGTTAAAGAACATCCACCTAGAATGCTTGGGGAAATCCACGTAGAGAGTACTTCAGGATGTAATTTTATTTCCTTTCACCTTCTCCTTGTATAGACCAACCTTATCATTCAATGCAGTATAGAGGGCGTTGAGTGTTCTCTTTCATATAATTGTACCCCAATCTAGACTGTTTTAATAATTTAAGTCCTCAACGTCTAAAAATAGTGTACGATCGACTACACTCTTCTGCTTGTTCTTTCCCCTCACTGCAACATCCATGTAATACACTAAGGTGATCTTAATAACATCATCATCATTTCAAACTTCAACTTCTTGTATGCTTTTTCTAGTAAATTTGGGTGGAATGAGTTTGAAGTCGAACAATTATCAAAGTACTTAGTTGCAAGTTCTTGTAAGGACTCCTTTAGGGGACTGCCACAAACCAATAATCAACAAAAAATCATCTTTAAAAAATGTGACTAACTTTTCCTCAAATGAAGAAGCTGATCGAGTCAGCTCTTTTCATCTTCAATCCCCTCAACAACATATGGTGGACAAATGGGCTATTGAATACGATGTCAATGTCTACAAATCGCCCAAAAACTGTTCTCTTAAACATCTCTAACTGCCCTCGGGTAACCTTCTCATTCACAATATTATTGGCATTTGCAATGTGGGCCAAGCTCGTTATTTGCCCAGGAAATCGATCAAATGTTGGGTTTTATGTCCTAAAACTCGTGGCTTGTAAACAATAACTTATTTTGTTAATCAATATAGATGATATTGAAGTTAGATTCAATAAAGTTGTTATTGAATGTTTGAATTGCTCATACTGTTTTAGAATAACCTGAATCCAATAACTAAAATTCATGGCTATTACATGAATACTTAAACTTTATGTGGAGACATAAGAGTGGATCAAGTTCAAATAAATAGCCAAAAATGGTCTATAGTATACGAATAAAGTTGGATACCTTATTCTGAGGACACTATTGGATGCAACCCACTTTGTAGTTGTTACAATTATTGTAAAATGTTACAAATGAAGTGATCCTAATTCGCTCATGTGGAGACATGCGAGTGGGTGCGTCTTATGCAAAGAGCTTGTATAATATCGGACCAAGAAATAAAGTCACTCTTACTTTATAATGTTGTTTACTACTTAAGACTGACTATTTCAAAGCGATGACTTAGGTAATTTGACCTTAATCCTGAGCTAACTATGAATTCCTGTTTATTCAGGATTATCTTTAGATTTGTATAGTGAGGCTTGGCTCAATAGCACCGACTCAATAAGCCTCCCATTTCAGGAGTAAGACCGAGTAGATAGTTGTGGACATAGGATGCAAGATGAAATTCACTCATACCCACTTTTATGGATAGTAAAGAGATTGTTCCCTTAAGTGCTGACTCCATGTCTTGAACAAATGGCTCCACTCTCTCATTGGCCCGAGAGGGACTCGGGTTAAGTGATTGGATCACAAACCAATTATTCATTAGAGGATCAGTGGGACTTAAGGAATAAGATGTAATCTCGAGGTAAAACAGCTTTTGACCCAGCCGTTATTATAAACAACATGTGAAAGGTTGACTTATTGATTATGATTATATCAAGTGACCACAATTATATCTACAATGAGGGGAGTACAACTGTTGGACTTTAGTGGAGTGACCCGGTAGTTAACAAATGTTGGTTAACACGGGTTAAAGTGTTTAGCCAGTTAATCTCGGATTGTTGGAGTCCATGATCTGTAGGTTCATTAGGTCCCCCTGCTAGCTCACAAATGGATTAAACCTTAGAATAGCGTGATGAGTGAATTTGAAACGTTCAAATTCAAATTGAAGGAATCAATAATTATATACACGTTTAATTATCGAACTAAATTGGAGAATTGAATAAATTTAAATATAATTTAAATATTAAAATTACATGAATGGGGATTCATGTTTGTGGAATTGGTGGTTAAATAATTTAATATTAGATATTAAATTATATTGATTAATTAAATTATTTAATTGATTGATTAAAAAATTGAATTTTGTGAAAATTAAAATAACAAAATCAATTTTGATTTAATTTAAATTAAATTTTGAAAATTGGTTTTAAATGAAAATTGATTTTTTTTGAATTAATTTTGAAATGAGTTTCAAAATTAAAAGGAAAATTTATTTTCAACTTAAAAATTCAATTTTTGGAAAATTCCACTCAGTTCAAACACATTTTAACTCACAAATCCACTTCAAATTTGAAGTAGGTGTCGTCATCTTCATGGCAATTGGGATTGCATTAAGAAGATGATTAAAATCAACTTCATTTTGTTGAGAAATGAACATGCAAAGTTGTTTTGGCTGTTTGTTGAAGAAAGTGTTCTTCAACTTCAACTGAAAAACTAGTGTCTTCTTCCATAAAATCCCCTCTAATCTCAGCTCATTTTGGGTTCCACCACCCAATCTAAAGTCCTAAAGAATAGTAGAGAAGATCTAGTGGTGGTCTACATCCTTTTGGAGTGAAGAATCAAGCTGATTTCATGGATTAAAGGATTCTACAAAGATATATTAGAAACCCTCTTTCCTATTCTTATGAACATGCTTTCTTAGTTGCTAAAATTGATGAATTAGAATACTTAATAATTCTGTTGGCTTCTGCTTATTGTTTGTTAACTCCAACAATTGTTATCAGAGCATGATTTAAGCACTCAATTCGTGGTAATTTTAACTTTGTGGGTGATTTTCATAGGTTGTATGAAAATGTTTGCTGATATGGATATTTTTAGTTTTGGCATTAAAATTCTCTTCAATTAAGTGTTAATTGTTGTAATTGTCTCTTTGTTTATGGGCTTTAATGTGTGATTAAGAGTCTGTAAATTTGTTAGAGTCAATAGAGTTGTAATTAGGCTGTAATTAAAGAAAGAAGCAAAAGAGGTCAACTGCAGTTTTTCAAGTTTGAAGCTACTGCCAGGCAATGTTGCAACGCTGCCCACAGAGCGTTGCAATACTGTTCTTCATCAGCCTAAGGCATTGCAATGCTGGGACGGAGCATTGCAACGCTACTCATCCCAGCCCAGAAAGCACGCGCGCAACCCGACCGACGGTTCATGTGAACTGGTTCAGTCGATTCGAGTCTAGGAGATCCAGTTCAACCTCATTTTGGCCGGTTCAACCTGTTTTGGAGCTTTAGAGATCTGGTTCAAGTGGTTCGGGTCGGTTCATGAAGACTATAAGCACTTTTAAGAATTTTTTATTTATTATTATAATAATTTAGACCTTTTACTTGCTTGAAATGCCAAAACTAGTCCATTTCAGTACATGTTTAATTATTTATGCATTGTGAATGATGTTATAATTAAATAAATCTCATATGTGCATATATTATGCCATATAGATTTAAAATCCCACCATAGGAAGCATGTAGCATGCATTGAAAGTATGTTATAAAGACTTATAATATATAGTATGCATGTCTAGGGTTTCAAGTATTTAATATAAAGTGTTATATTAAATCCCAAAATGCTTGATGAATGTTATGGATGATCAACATGTCTATTGTTTTATAATTGCTATAAAAACCAGATTAGACATTTAAAATCCATAACAAAGATAAGATGCATGCTCACCTAGAGTTAACAAATAACAACTTGTTTTAATAGTTAAAATAAGTGGTTATCTTGTAAAATTTGGTTACAAACTCAACCGGTCTATAATCCTATCTAAGGCTGGAGGTATTTAAGTTGACGGTTTATAGAACACATCATACCTGGGGATTATAACCGAATAATTGAGCGTTGTTAACCCGGTTGAGCATGCGTGAGTGATGTGAAGTTTTAAACTGGTTTATCACCTAGACATTGTAGGTTAAAATCCAAATATAAATGTTATACTTGGATAATCACCTAGACTTAGGTTGTTTATTGCCAGAATAAACCTGAGTAAATATTTTACCCAAAACAAATAGAACACTTTAGTGGGAGATTAATAACATGTGCGATATGTTGTTCTTAGCTCTCACGTCCCTAAGAGTTCACACTGTGAGATTCATGCTTGACTTCGTGTCACCCTAGGAGTGACCTCCATTCAAAAAGTGTTTGCATGGGTCAATAGCGAGGTGAATAAGGGAAGTAGTTCATAGTAAGTGGGTGAAATATGTGTGTTAACATGTCCTGCAGTCTTTTCCATTAATTTGGATCGTGAGATTCCTATGTTGCGCCTGCTTGTCGACTTTATGCGACCTATGCTAGTCGTTTTACGGTGGGTCAAAGGATTGTAACATTGGATTCGGAACAACTCAAACTCCAGAAATGGATAGGATTTTTTAGGTTGATTCCTAACCTTGACTCTCCAATTCGGTAGCATCGTTGGGGCCAACCTCTGAGGTCTAGAAATGGAGAGTTATATTTACGAGAATTACTAAGTGCTAGTAAGTTCTTGACGACAACGGTAACTAAATGACTATGGAAATATGAGTTATTTTGGAATTAGTATTTAGACAAGAATGTCTTGCTTTAGTGAAGAAGTATTTGACTGCCCCTCGGTAGCATCTATTCTGACTCACTAAAGTATCATTGCAAATAAAATAATGAATTTTGGGTACATTATTACTTTGCTCAAACATGATTGGGTTTAAAAGTAATTCACAAATAGAATTTGCTTATACTTTCAGAGATGACTAGTTCATTAATACAGTTACTGGCTTCTGAGAAACTTAATGGGGACAATTACGCTACATGAAAATCAAATCTGAATAAAATACTGATTATAGATGATTTGAGGTTCGTTTTAACTGAGGAATGTCCTTCTAACCCCAGCTCAAACGCTAACTGGACTATTCAGGAAGCATATGACAAGTAGACAAGGGCAAATGAAAAAGCTCGAGCCTATCTTCTTCCCAGCATACTTAATGTTTTGGCGAAGAAACATGATCGCATGCATACCGCAAAAGAAATTATGGAATCTCTGCGGGGGATATTTGGACAGCCGTTCTTCTCCCTTAATCGTGATGCCATCAAGTACGTCTATAACTGTCGTATGAAAGAATGTACCTCTGTTAGAGAACATGTCTTAGACATAATGGTCCATTTCAATATAGTATAAGTAAATGGAGTTGTCATAGACGAGAAAAGTTAGATCAATTTTATTCTAGAATCTCTTCTGAAAAGCTTCTTACAGTTCTACACAAATACGATGATGAACGAGATAGAATATAACTTGACCACTCTTCTCAATAGGCTACAGAATTATCAGTCCCTCTTGAAAACTAAAGGACAGAAAGCAAAGGTAAATGTTGCTATTGCAGATAAAAGAGGACTGTTCTCTAAGATAAAGTTTGACTCTTCTTCTTTTTCCAAGAACAAAAGTGTTCAGACAAAAAAGAGTAAGGAGTAAAGGAAGGCTCCTACTAACTGCAAAAGCAAGGCTAAAGTTGTAGACAAAGGAAAGTGTTTCTACTGCAATGAAGACGGGCATTAGAAGAGAAACTATTCGAAGTACCTTGCAGAAAAGAAAGCAGAAAAAGCAAAACAAGGAAATTAGTTTCTAAAGAATGCTTGTAGAAGAAGAGATAACTCTTGGGTTGTGAACAAGGGAAGCTATCTCAGAAAAACCAGTGGGAGTTCCTAAAGTTGTGTTCAAAAGATAGATCCATTATATTAGATAATGTACTTCTTGTTAATGTAATGAAAAGTCTTGTATCTTTCTTTTGTAAGAACATTTATATAAAAGTATCTTTCGATTTAAATGAAGTGTTCATTAGCAAAAGATGTTTTTTTGTTCTATTATGAAACAACTTCTATGTTAAAACTGACTAAAGAAAAGGCCATTTCAAATATTCATATATTTAAAATGTTGGGTTTCATCTCCTAAAATTTGTGGTTTGTAAACAATAAAACTTATTCTGTTAATCAATAAAAATATTATTGAAGTTTGATTCAATAAAATAGTTATTGAATATATGAATTGCTTGTTTCATTTTAGAAATAAATCCAATAAACTTAAGATCCATGGCTATTATATGAGTACTTGAACTTTATGTGGAGACATAAGAATGGATCGGGTTCGAGTAAATAGCCTAAATGATGAATAGTATACGAATAAGGTTGGGTACCTTATTCTGGTAACACTATCGGATGCTGCTCACTCTTTTATTGTTACAATTTGTTGTAAAATATTACAAATGAAGTGATCCTGATTCGTTCATATGGTGACATGAGGAGTGGGGGCGTCTTATGTAAATAGTTTGCATAAGATCGGACCAAGAAATAAGTCACTCTTACTTTATAATGTTGTTTACTGTTCAGGACTGACTATTTAAAAGCGATGACCTAGGTAACTTAACCTTAATCCTGAGCTAACTATGAACTCATGTTTATTTGGGATTATCCTTAGATTTGCATGGATGATGGCTCAATAGCACCGACTCAATGCTTCCCATTTCAGGGATAAGACCGAGTAGATAGTTAGGACATAGGGTGCAAGATGGAATTCACTTCTACCCGTTTTTAGGGATAGTAGAGAGGTTGTTCCCTTAAATGCTGACTCTAAATTTTGAACAAGAGGCAACACCCTCTCATTGGTCGGAGAGGGACTCGGTTTGATAATTGGATCTCAAACCAATTGTTCATTAGAGGATCAGTGGGACTTAAGGAACAAGAGGTTATCTCAGGGGTATAAGAACTATTGATCCAACTATTATTACGAACAACCTGTGAAGTAGACACAATATTTCTACAGTGAGGGTAGTGCAACTACTAGGCTTTAGTGTAGTGACCAGTAGTTAACAAATGGTGGTTAATTAGGTTAAAGAATTTAGCCGGTTAATCTCAGATCGTTGGAGCCCATGATCTGTAGGTCCATTAGGTCCTCCTACTAGCTCACAAACGGAATAAACCTTAGAATAGTGTGATGATTGAATTTAAAATGTTCAAATTCAAATAAAGGGAATTAATAATTATATACGATATAATTACACGTTTAATTACTGAATTAAATGAAATTGGAGAACAGGTTGATATTTAAATTTGATTTAAATATCAAATTACATGAATAGGGATTCATGTTTGTGGAATTGATGTTTAACTAATTTTATATTTGATATTACATTAATAGAATTAATTAAATCTAAAATTGAAAATTTGACTTTTGTGAAAATTCAAATTTAGACAAACAATTTTGTTTTTATAAATTTTAATGAAAAATCAATTAATTAATTAATTTTAAATTAATTTTAAATTAAATTGATTTTGATTTTTTTTTCAAAATAAGTGGGTTTATCCCACTTTAGTTACCCAATTCCATAACAAAAATCAAGTAGGTGGTGTCGCTAATTTGAATAAAAACCACTATCAATCAACTGAAATGATGCCATGCAATTGAGAATTGAAAGGCTGAGATGCTGAAGAATTTGTTCTTCTTCTTCTAGCTGAAACTAGAAAACCTCTGCTTTCCCTTTAATCTCAACTCATTTTGAGTCCCACAACTCAATCTAAGGTCCTAGAGAATAGTAGGAAAGATTCTTTGGTGGTCTACAAGTTTTTGGAGAAATAATTGAAGCTGATTTCGTGGATTAAAGATAGTATTCAAAGGTATTTATGAAATCCTTTTCATATTGTATGAACATGCTTGATTTGTTGCTAAAATTAATGAATTATAGTGCTTAATGATCCTGAATTCTTCTGTTGTTAGCTTGCCTAAACCAACAAAAAACCGCTCAAAAACAAAAGGCAAAGGTTTCTCCAAGTACTTATCTTTGGAAATTAAAAAGTTGATCATAAAAATCTTAATAGGATTAAGAATGGTTAAAAGTGGTCATCTAAATCAGTTATAAGATAATCTTTTAACATTATGTGAGTCTTGTCTTGAAGATAAGATAACCAAACAATCTTTTATAAGAAAAGATCTTAGAGCCAAAGAACCCTTAGAGCTTGTATATTCAGACTTATATGGTTCGATAAATATCAAGGTACGAGGAGAGTATGAATATTTCATTGATTTTATTGATGATTATTGAGTCTAGAACTACAGGTATGTAATCTAGGCCAAGTAGGAGAAAAACCCATAGGTACATGATACCCAAGGTATATGATACCTAGTGAAGACAAATTATGGGTATATGATGATCTAGTTTCTTGTATTTCTTTCTTAAAACTAAAAAACTCAACATTATGTGTACAAATGTTTATAACCACTGAAATTTTAGTCCAAGTGGGAGCTTGTTGGGTTTTATGTCCTATAACTCGTGGTTTGTAAACCATAACTCATACTGTTAATCAATATAGATGATACTGAAGTTAGCTTCAATAAAGTTGATATTGAATGTTTGAATTGCTCATTTCGTTTTAGAAATAACTTGAATCCAATAAACTAAGATCCATGGCTATTACATGAATGCTTGAACTTTATGTGGAGACATAAGAGTGGTTCAAGTTTGAGAAAATAGCCAAAATGGTCTATAGTATACGAATAAGGTTGGGTACCTTATTCTAACGACACTGTTGGATGCGGCCCACTTTGTATATGTTACAATTACAGTGCTACAAACGAAGTGATCCTAATTCGTTCATGTGAAGACATGCGAGTGAGGGCATCCTATGAAAAGAGTTTGTACAAGATCGAACCAAGAAATAAAGTTGCTCTTACTTTATAATGTTGTTTACCGTTTAAGACTGGTTATTTTAAAGCGATGACATAGGTAACTTGACCTTAATCCTGAGCTAACTATAAACTCCTGTTTATTCGGGGTTATCCTTAGATTTGCATAGGTGAAGATTGGTTCAACAGCGTCGGCTCAATAAGCCTCCTATTTCAGAGGTAAGACCGAGTAGATAGCCGGGGACGTAGGGTGCAAGATGGAATTCATTCCTACCCGCTTTTAGAGATAATGGAGAGGTTGTTCCCTTAAGTGCTAACTTTAGGTCTTGAACAAGGGACTCCACCCTCTCATTGGCCCGAGAGGGTCTCGGTTTAGTGATTGGATCATAAACCAATTGTTCATTAAAGAATTAGTAAAACTTAAGGAATAAGATGTAATCTCAGGGGTAAAAACAACTTTTGACCCAACCGTTATTACGAACAACCTATGAAGAATTGATTTACTGATTATGGTTATGTCAAGTTGACACAATTATATCTACAGTAAGGGGAGTGCAATTACTAGGCTTTAGTGGAGTGACCCGGTAGTTAATGAATGTTGGTTAATACGGGTTAAAGGGTTTAACTAGTTAATCCTAAATCATTGGAGCCAATGATCTGTAGGCCTATTAGGTCCCCCTACTAGCTCACAAATGGATTAAACCTTAGAATAGCATGATGAGAGAATTTGAAACGTTTAAATTCAAATTGAGGGGATTAGTAATTATATACACGTTTAATTATTGAATTAAACGAAATTGGAGAATTGGATAATATTTATATATGATTTAGATATTAAAATTACATAAATGGGGATTCATGTTTGTGGAATTGGTGGTTAAATAACTTAAATATTAGATATTAAATTATATTAATTAATTAAATTGTTTAATTGATTAATTGAAAAATTGAATTTTATGAAAATTAAAATAACAAAATCAATTTTGATTTAATTTAAATTGAAATTCTAAAATTGGCTTTAAATGAAAATTGATTTTTCTAAATTAATTTTGAAAATGAGTTTCAAAATTAAAAGGAAAATTGATTTTTAACTTGAAAATTCAATTTTTGGAAAATTCTACTCTTCAAACACATTCCAACTCACAAATCCACTTCAAAATTGAAGTAGGTGTTGTCATCTTCATGGCAATTGGGATTGCATGAAGAAGGTGATTAAAATCAACTTCATTTTGCTGAGAAATAGGCATGCAAAATGGTTTTGGCTGAGGTTTTGTTGAAGAAAGTGTTCAACTTTAGCTGAAAAACTATTGTCTTCTTCCATAAAATTCCCTCTCATCTCAGCTCATTTTAGGTTCCACCACCCAATCTAAGGTCCTAGAGAATAGTAGGAAAGATCTAGTGGTGGTCTACATCCTTTTGGAGTGAAGAATCAAGCTGATTTCGTGTATTAAAGGATTCTACAAAGGTATATTAGAAACCCTCTTTTCTATTCTTATGAACATGCTTTCTTAATTCCTAAAATTGATGATTTAGAATGCTTAATGATTTTGTTTGCTTTCGCTTATTGCTTGCAAACTCCAACATCAACCTCATGTATTTTGGAACCTTTTGATATCTTAAAGTACTCCTACATGAAATGAACGATCAATCTATCAGATAATAGGTTCTTAAAAAAAAATTAGTAAACATACATTCTGTTTAAGTCACGCTAGACTAGCTCTTTCTTGTCTCACTCTTGCTTGGATCGCTCTCCTTTGTCTCGCTCTCGCATATATCACTCTTACATATTATGCTCTCCTCGATCTCGCTCCCACCAGTCTCACTCTCAGCTATCTCGCTCTCACAAATTTCGCTCTCGCAAATCTCGCTCTCACCTTATCTGACTCTAACTATAGCTCGTCTTTGTCCTCAATGACGCAGAACACATCGAAACCCAAAATACAACTAGATGCGACTAATTACTAAACCCCGAAACACATTGAACGTGCCGACCGATTCCAACCCAAAACCTAACAGACGCAATATACACAACAAAGATTAAATTCACCTACCCAAGAGCTCCAAATGTCGGCAGCATATGAACGATTTTGAAAGCGAGATTGAACGACACTTCCACACAAGAATACTGAGCAACACTTCCACACAAGAGTATCGTTACATTTGAAGAAAGAAGTTTCATATGGATGACAAAAGGGGAGGGAAATTTTGTATTTGGTATGGTGATGATGTAAGTAGAGTGTCATTTGACAATTTTTTTTTTTTTTTAAAAAGATGTCATTTGGCATTTTAGGCCTAAATATTGGGTCACCAGCTCAAATTTTCCAAATAATTGTGATTAGATTTTCACATACCCTTTTGATTTTAATTCTCACAAGCTCAAGCAACACGATCTCACCACATATAAGAACATAATGAGTTTTATTCCCTAAAACAATAATTTTTTTCAAAATAACAAAAAAGGCAATCAATCGGTGCACTAAATTAACATCAAATTTGATATTGTTCAAACTTCAAGTAAAGTGGTCTTCTTTCACCATTCCAAAAATTATAGAAAACTTAGCACTTCAATATCCTTCCATATTATAGGCAAATTAGAATTAAAAACATCCTAGGATAAGTATCGCGATAGAAGTTATTAGGGTTGTCAAAAGAATAGTCTATAGATTAAAAAAAATGATAAAGTGTAGTTTCTAGGAGAAAAGCCATTACTTTGATGAAGCAACCATAGTGTAGGCATTTAGGTAGTAGGTTGTTAGCGCCAAAAAGCCCTGTAACAATATTTTATTAATTTTCAAAAAAGTATTAAAAAAGTGGAGTCTTAGTCTTTATATATATGCTTAGCTCATGGGTTAATGGGCTTTAATTAGAAACGCGATTAATCATATTAACCATAATGACTAACTAACAAACTAACTAAGAAAAGAAATAAAATAAAATACTTCAGTTAGATTACAAAGAAACCCCTAGTAAAGCTAAATTACAAAGAGAACTTTATATAATCTAACTAATTTACATTAATCCCCCTTAAAAAAAAAAAAGAAAAGAAAAGAACTCATCCTCAAGTTAAACATGAGAACTACAACAATTGGACTTTAGATGTCAGTTGGCATTTTATAAAAGATGACAGATTGACTTTATGATGCCAATTTTGGGGACAAAAAGCACCTCATTTTACAGACAATTTTGTGAATTGACATAAAAATCAGATAAGATGTTAGTTCTATACCGCCATCTAAACCTCCATTCTAATGGCAATTTGCAACTACCATTTATGGTCATAAAAGAGTGGGAAATATACTTTCAGTTTGCGTGAAAATTGGAAGCCAATTAGATATCAGTTATAAACTGCCATTGAAGCTGATATCCAAAACCAAAATTGCTGTAGTATAAGTTCATCTAGAGGGAAATGACTAGGTAGATAAATCTTGAAGGTGTTAGATATGTTCTAGCCTTCTAAAAGCTCCACCACATAAGCATTGCTGCTAATTTTCTTAAAGATTCGACACAGTCCAATTTTCCTCTTTTCTAAGTTGTTGTAAGTTTCTCTAGAAAATCTCTCTTTCTTAAGGTGTACAAGGACTAAATCACCTTCATCAAGTTCCTTATGTCGCCTTTTAGTGTTAGCAAATTGGGCATATTTTGTATTAGCTTCTCGGAGACGGTTTATGACTTCCTTGTGTATTCTTTGAACCTGATCAACCATTATTTCAACTTCTAAACTCATATATATAGCACTACATAAACTTATTTAATTCAATTTATGAAGAAGGTTTAACATTGAAGGAAAAGGGAAGATGTGTAGACAACTCTAGTCTAATACAAAAAGAAATGTTATTTGTTATCAAAGAAGATTTACAAATGGCCATACAAAAATTTGTGTAATAGAACACTATCAGATTTTTCGTGGTAGAATCGAACCAAGATATTTGTATGTGAAATGCAAAGAGTGGTAGGAGGGTTGCGATTGGAGGTTGCATGCTTGTCAGCATAAAGCCCATGGGCTATTTGAAATTACTAAACTTGAAGGAGAGCATTCATGTTTGTACACATAATTGACACAGGATCATTCAAAACTTGATGCGAACTTTATGAGTACTAAAATTCAAAATATATTTATTAGAGCTCATCCTGTTATACCTGTGGCCTTACTCCAAGAATTTACTAAAAAAGAATATAGATACAATGTCAATTATAGAACTGTGTAGCAAGCTAAGAGAAACACAATGGATAATGTCACACCCCCTCCCAGTTTACCTCTTAATCCAGAAGAGAATGTTACAACAGTAGTTACCAACCCTTTTGTGGCACCCACTACCTGACTAGACTTCTTCACTTACTGAAGAAACCCTGTATTCCATATATATCATTCAATAAACTAAGAAAATTTAAAAACAATCTCAGAACACCAGGGTCCAACATCCAACATAAATACATCATAATAATCATTACAGAGTTCAGTGGGTCCCAACATTCTTCACTAGTCCCTAGCATGAAGAACACATAAGTACAGACATAGACAAAATAGACACCTAAAAAGTCACTATAGTCTTTAGCCAATCTTGAGTCCTTGAGTGGTAAAGCAGCAGGGCAGCTAATCTCTGGGGAGATGACACTACTTGGGGAAAAGGAAAACATTTGAAAAAATGAGCTACTAGCCCAGTGAGTGACTAATAAAATTTTAATCATCGTGCTTAAAACTGAAAACTGCCAAGCAAATTCATACTTAAAACTTTTAATCATTGAATCTCTTGAATCATTAAAACATCATAACTTCTTAGACCCTTGTTGAGAGAGAACCCTTTTGCTCAATCCCTCAACCTTTATCCTTAGTTGGTGTGGAGTAATCTCAACCCAACCAACGTCAACTCTACCTATGTGTACGTGGTAATAACTAAGTACCATTATACCTTAGGTACTATGGTCTGGATACTTTCTCAATCTCACTGTCCTTCAGTATCAGGTTTATCATAAACATCATAAAATCTTACTCATTAAAACTTGCATACATAAAAGCATAGTAACATGAAACATATGCTTTAACATCCTTATCATAAAATCATGAACATCTAACACATGCTTGTAACATAAAGTATATAAATACTCGAACATGTTTTCATAACTTCTTTGAACTAGTTCATTCATTAATAGGCACCTTAAAATCAGTTTTCTTGGAAAACTACTTCATAAATAAAGCTAGCATGAGTCCAAACTTTTTAAGTAAAAAATTAGTTTATTGAAACATTGGAAAAACACTTAGTGTTGTCACTTATAGCCTTGGGCATCCTTCATAGGGTTGATAAGTCTTCCCTATTGGCGTTAACTCTATGGAAATGATAAATGTATTTGGTTAATGCTGTTAATCTCCTCGTGAGACTAACTCACATAAACAGACATAACATTCAAATTAGATCATCATCCTTCAGCTCAAAGCATACCTTCCTTATGCGTTCAACACTCAGAAAATTCCTTGAATGTTAACACTGAACCATGTAGCCAATTAGCACCTCCCATGCGCCAGCGCAACACCTATGCACTCATTCAGTCGCTCATCATTGCAATACCTCAACACCAGTGCATGCCCTATCACCCACAGTGTAACCCTTGTACCCACGCCTCGCGTGCACACTGGCCCTTTGCGCGTGCCAGTAGCTTGTCGATTGAGCTGCTTGTTTGCTCAACAGTTGCAGCTGTCTGCTTATTCAAACCAAAATTTCATATTCATTTTTGAGCTCAATGACTTATTTTTCAAACCTTTTCTTGGAAACTTTCCTTCTACAAACCTATTGGCTTACCTTAAAATTTGAGCTTCAAATTCCCAATGGTCTAGTCGAGATCCTTCAATCTCTACTTCTGGCTCAAATTCATCTAAGAACCTGACATTTTTTAAGAATCCTTCAAATTTGAACTTGAATCTCTAATAATTTCCCCTCAATAGCCCATGGTCACCAATTACAATCATCAATCGTTCAAATGGCTCTAGAATCACCTCTTTTGTACAAGTAGGCTGCTCAAATTGACCCTTTGAACTAAGACCTTCTTTTTATACTGTGAGCTGCATGTCCCCCTTCAAACCTTAGGCTGCCATCTCACTCATTAAGTGGGTTTAATTCTCCTAACCTTGACAGCTGACCCATTTAAGTCGGTTGAACTCCCTCTAAACCAACACATGATTCTTTAATTCATCGCAAAGGCACACTCGATGTTCACAACTAACTAGTCAGCGCATACCTAGTGCATCTTGCACCCATCGCCTTGTCTTCTAATCATCACATAGCTTCCTCGCATACAACCCTTCGCTTAGCTAACGCACACCATTGCATGCACTTTCTACTACCACAATGCCTGAGGCAACTTTATCCATGCCGCATGCGTCCAAGCTCTCAACCTCACATAAGGCTTGGCCTTTGCATAGCTCACGCCTAATGCATGGCTTTCTCTCCCTTGGCCAACATTTTGGCACCCTACTCCTTGCCTCGATGCCCCGCTAGCGCTCATCCTAACCTCAATATGCTTTGGCTGTCGGATACATCAACAAGAGCTTCAACTTAAGGCTTCCATACTTAGCCAAATCTTTTTTTTAACCATACATATCCATACTTCA
This sequence comes from Benincasa hispida, assembly GCF_009727055.1. Lineage (NCBI taxonomy): Eukaryota > Viridiplantae > Streptophyta > Magnoliopsida > Cucurbitales > Cucurbitaceae > Benincasa > Benincasa hispida. Next base: position 13,033,452 of record NC_052353.1, on the reverse strand, counting down.
GCATTCGAGAGCCTAAATATTCCATACTAGAATATTTTTCTTCTTCTTCTATCTTTTTCAAGCTTCTTCCCTACAACATAATTTTAACTCATTCTTAATCTTAACTAACATACTAAATAACAAGCTTAAGTAGGAAAAATAGATTTTGGGGTTTACAAATAAATTTTTTGGTGATTGGGAGAAATCATATGCATAGCTTCCGTATTGGTTGAATGTTGTTGTCCACTAAAATTCTAGAACACGAGTGGATTTATATTTTATTATGTTTGATGTGTCTGGTAAAACTAGTTTTTGTTGAGTTTTCTGGTCATTTGGTCCTGCAATAGTAGGTTTCAAATATTGCAGGTCATTGATTCAAATAGATGGAAGCCATCTCTATGGCAAGTATTAGGAGAAATAGTTGTCCACCTTATCTATTGACTCAAATTGGGTATATATTTCCCCTTGTTGTGCTATTGTTGAAGGAAAAAACACGTCTAGTTGGTCGTGATTTCTATGCGGCAGGAATGTGTTACCCAACAAGATGGTATTTGCCTAATTTCTTATAGACATAGAAGAATTATTGCTACAATTAACAATGAGGAAGTTGGTTAGAGTGAACCTAGAGCACACCATCGTTATTATTTGCACCATGTTGCTAGTAATTTTAATATGAAGTAAAAATTGAAGCAACTAAAAACTTTGGTGTTTAAGACTAGAAATCAACATTAAAGGCACAAGTTCATCATATGCATGAAAAAGTTAAAGCAATCGAACCCGGATTGCTTTGAATTTTTTTTCTAATAATTTGGAAAAATGGACACAATGACAAGACAATAGGTATCAATATGGGTGGATGACAACCAATGCACTAAATGCATGACTATGATTTTTAAAACAACTAGAATGTTACCAATCGCATCTTTGGTTAGGCTAACATTTTACGCACAATGGAAGGTTTTCCCTAGGTTGGTAAAACAATGCTCTTTGTTGTCGACCACAAATTAGAAGCCTATCTAACCTATTGCTTCTTGGAGATTAAATATAATTATATGTCACGTATTATACATTAATCTTAATATCGAGTTCCACAATGAAGCATTGGTTCTGAATCATTAACAAGAAAATGTAATTCATAATCAATAAATTAAGAGTAAAACCCATAGATAAAAAATCTCAATCACATTACCAAAATACTCCTAAAATACAATGGGTTCATCCAAAATCCCCTAAACTAAAAAAACCATAGATCTTACCTTCCCATGGTGGTGGAAAAGCTAAAACCAAACATCGTTTATGCTTGATTACAGGAAGAAGATGAAAGAAGAACTAAAAAACAAATAATGCTGCAAATGGATAAAGGACAGAAAAATGAAGAAAATGGGTGGTCATTTACCCAAAACGGCCACCCAGATCAAAAGATATGACCTAATTACCGAACTGCTGATTTTATAATCGTGCATAGCGCCATGATGTTACGAAACAACATCACAACGTTGCAATTTTTTGCCTAATGATTTTAGCGCCTAGCAAGTGCCTAGCAAGCACCTAGGCACTCTACCACAATGACAGTTTTGTAATTTTTGCCTCTTTTTGCCTAATTGCTTCTTTAGGTCTCCAAATTGATCCATTTTAGCTCCATTTACTCCCTAACGCTCGATTCTACCTCTTTCATACTCGATACCTATAAAATCATTAAATAAACCCATATAATCAAGTAATGATCTTGAATTAAGCGAAGCAAGATAGCACATTTTTTGTGCTATCAATACTGTGGTCAAATCTTATGACTTTGATCAAAACATTGATGAAACTTGTGTATATAAGAAATCAACAAAAGTACTGTAGCTTTTCTTGTGTTATATATGGATGATATCCTACTTATTGACTATCTACTCAATTCCAAATTAAAAGATTTGGGAGAAGCACAATTTGTTATTGGAATTCAAATAATTAGAAATCGCAAGAACAAAACGTTAGCCTTGTTTTAAGCATTTTATATTGACAAAATGCTTGTCAGATATTCAATGGAGAATTTCAAGAAGGGTTTGCTACCTTTCAGACATGAAATTTCTTTGTCTAAGGAACAATGTTATAAGACACTCAAGATGTTGAGGATATCAGAAGGGTTCCCTATGCTTCAATTGTGGGTAGTCTTATGTATGTTTTGTTGTGTACTAGGCCGGATATATGCTATGCAATTGGGATTATCAGTAGATATCAATTCATCCTAGGATTTGATCACTGAACTGCAGTCAAAACAATCCTCAAGTATCTTAGGAGAACGTGGGACTATGTCACACCCCTTCCCGAGCTTACTACTTAAGTTCGACAAGAGGTGTAAGGACAGCAGATACCACCCTTTTGTGATACCTACTGCCCATATCTACTAAACTAACTTTAACTCATCTTAGTCGGGAATAAGATTAATTTCAGGTCTTCATTTAACAGAAATTACGTTTAATATAATTTAATAGGTTTTTACAAAACACTTACCTAACCCATTTTGACCATTGCTATAATAAAGATTTAACTCGTGGCAGACCTCGTCTTCTTGTAGCAACCTCGACTCTTTTGCTACATGCGAAGGAAAAACAAAAAAGAAAAAAGTGAGCTAAAAGCCAAGTGAGTGGTAAATAACTTATAGGATCTCTTTCAACCCTAAGAGACAAATAGCTCAATCAGCATTTCCACATTACGAGGTTATCACTCAAACCTCAAGCTTGGACGAGTCCATTCTCTGTTTTACCTACACACACGGTAGATAATTAAACATGATTCTCTTACTACTATGTGCACATAGATCCCTCTCTTATGGGCTCAAAAACTAAACCCATCGGTCCTTTGACTATTGATTGCACTGAAAATGTGCTATTTTCCTCTTCTTAATTCGAGGTCGTTGTTAAGTTTAATGTGTTTATTTTCTTATTTTGTAGGTATCGAGCATGTTGGAGGTAGAATCAGTCGTCATGAACTATTTGAGGTTAATTTGGAGCAATTAGGAGCTGATTTGAACAACCAGGCTTTAAAGGGATGTGAATAGACGAAAATACCCTGGACAGAGTGTTGCAATGCTCAAATGAGCATTGCGCAACGATATAAGGCAGTAGCTACCTATTTTGGGTAAAACAGGGTAGCGCTACAAACATCATGAAGAACGTGCGCGCAAGGCAAGCAATGTTGCTACACTGCTTGCAGTGTTGCGACGTTGCGACTAACTCCTATATATATGTCTCTTCACTTTAGGTCAGGGGGATATGCCCACCTTCGGCCTCCAGCCAATTTTTCCCTCTCTTCTCTCTTCCACTTTGTATTTTGGGTGTTTCTTCAGTAATTTATTAAGTAGATGCCAGATTGTTGCTTCTCATCCTCCATGGGAAGGTAAGACTTTGGTTTCTTAGTTTAGGATTCGAAGGAACTCAATGTAATTTCTTGAGATTTTGATTTATTGATGTATACAAACTTGTCTAAGGGTTTTAATCCGAATTTACATTTATGAATTGCATGATTTTAATTGTTGATTGACGCCCAATAATTTTGTTGTGTGATTCTAATGCTTTGTGATTAACTTATAATATTTGACATATATTTTTATAAGTTAATCCGAATGGAAGCAATAGGTTTGTTAGGCAAAAAAGACTGCTCCATATTGATTGTTTAATTAGACGTTGGAATTTAAACACTCATCTTAGCGTAATCCCTAGAACTTAATGCGATTTATCAATTTTTATGGAGCGGGTTCGTTTTATGTACATTATGATTAATTAGATAATTAAGACCATTGGTTGGGATTCCAATCAATTGGGCTAAGCATAAACAAGAAGTTTAAGTCATAAATTGGTTTAATGATCTAAACTACATCGGGTGAATCCATTCCTCTAAGCTAAGATATCTTGATTAATTGCGCTTCTATCTTTACTTTTCTTGCACTTTATTTTATACAATTTCGTTTATCAATCCACACCAACCTCCCCCCTCCCATTTATCTTTACTTTTCTTGCACTTTATTTTATGTAATGATCTAAATTACATCAGGTGAATCCATTCCTCTAAGCTAAGATATCTCGATTAATTGTGCTTCTATCTTTACTTTTCTTACACTTTATTTTATGCAATTTCGTTTATCAATCCACACCAACCTCCCCCCTCTCTTCCATGTATCTCTTTAACTGAAAATGAGCTTCGATGAACTAATCTTCTGCGCTTCCCTGAGGTTNCCCCCCCCATTTATCTCTTTAACTAAAAACAAGTTTTGATGAACCAATCTTCCACACTTCCCTGAGGTTCGACCTCAGACTTGCCGCTTGTATTACTAGTTAGCATAAGTAGTTAGTTCGGTGATTTAAATTATTTGCATAGGCGCGGGCTTACGAGCGATGGTAAACTCGACGCTGCTAAACTAAGAAGAACTAACTAGTTTCCCTAGCAACGGTGTCAATTTGGTAGCGTCGAGTTTACCGTCACCCATAAACCTGCGCCTACATAAATAATATTGATAAATCACCAAACTAACTACTTATACTAACTAGTAGTAAAGCGGCAAGTCCCAGGGTCGAACCTCAGGGAAGCGCGGAAGATTAGTTCATCAAAGCTTGTTTTCAATTAAAGAGATAAGTAGGGGGGTTGGTGTGGATTGATAAACGAAATTTCGTAAATTAAAGTGCAAGAAAAATAAAGATAGAAGCCCAATTAATAGAGATATCTTAGCTTAGAGGAATGGATTCACCCGATGTAATTTAGACCATTGAACCAATTTATGACTTAAACTTCTTGTTTATTCTTAGCCTAATTGATTCGAATCCCAACCAATGGTCCTAATTAATCAAAATGTATAGAAAACGAATCTGCTCCATACAAATTGATAAATCGCATTAAGTTCTACGGATTACGCTAAGATGAGTGTTTAACTTCCAACGTCTAATTAAACAATCAATATGGTTTTTCTCTAGGTTGCTAGGAGTAGTCCTTTTTTCCTAATGAACCTATTGCTTCCATTGGGATTAACTTATAAATATGTGTCAACAAGTTAATCACAAAGCATTAGAATCACACAACAAAATTATTAGGCGTCAGTCAACAATTAAAATCATACAATTCATAAATGTAATTCAGATTAAAACCCATAGACAATTTTTTATACATCAATAAATCAAAATCTTAAGAAATTACATCGAGTTCCTTCGAGTCCTAAACTAAGAAACCAAAATCTTACCTTCCTATGAAGGATGAGAAGCTACAATCCAACATCTACTCAATAAATTACTAAAGAAATGACCAAAATACAAAGTGGAAGAGAGAAGAGAGGGGAATTCAGTTGGAGGCTGGAGGTAGGTGTATCCCCCTGACCTAAAGCAAAGAGACATATATATAGGAGTTGGTCGTAGAGTCGCAACGCTGCCCTGCCTTGCACACACATTCGTCATGATGTTCGTAACGTTGCAACACTACATTTATCATTACAACGCTACCCTGTTTTTCCCAAAATAGGTAGCTACTGTCTTATAGCATTGTGCAACATTCCGTCTGGGGGTATTTTCGTCCGTTCACGTCCCTTTGAAGTCTGGTTGCTCAAATTAGCTCTTAATTGCTCCAAATTAACCCCAAATAGCTCGTAACAAATGATTCTACCTCCAAGATGCTCAATACCTATAAAATCATCAAATAAACACATTAAACATAGCAACGACCTCGAATTAAGAAGAGGAAAATAACATATTTTCGGTGCTATCAACCATCCCATATGAGGTTCCCCTCACAGCCTCAGGAACTAGATTCGATAACCCCTTGACCATCTTGTGAGATTCCGCTACAGGTTCAGGAACTAGGTCCTCTGACCCCCTGGCCATCTCGTGTCGCATATTCTCATCATCGTAACAAGCTACACATACATTTATAATTATAAAATTCACAAAGTAACCTTTAAAGAATATCACTCAAAATTCGTTAGTAGGGATATCCTTTCTTCTACAAGTTCCTTGGTTTCCCCTTATTTTTTCTAGATATCGAGCCAACTCTAGCTGATATGAAACTAGGCTCTAAAACACTTCTGGACAGTAGTTGGCACAGGGTAGGCTTCCCTAGGCAGTTGGGCGCATGGCAGCACTTCAGGACACTTGGATTTCTCTTATTGACGCATAGACTTTAAGTTGGGTGCATGGTTAGCAAGCTCAACGCATAGGCACTCCCTTCAACCTATAGGTCTTTCCTCGAAACCATAATTCTCTCAAATTCCCTCATTTTTAAGTCTTCTTTGAAGAGATTTGAATTGTGAGATGAAATGAAACCTTCCCGGGGTATTTATAGGCCTTCAAAAGTGTCCTCGTCATTCCTCCCATGCCCTCAATGCATGACACCTAGTTGTACATGGAAACCCTATGTGTCAGCACCATGCAAAACCTAATGCACACCCTTGACACCTTTTACTTTCATGCAAAACTTGGGTGTCCATATCATGCATAGGCCAACACATAACTACCTTTGAGGTGGCATTCCAACCCTTTTTCATGTCCCCCTATCTGCCACCTCATCCTTGGCTCAGTCGAGACTTCACTTGGTTGAGCCACGTACCTTACTTTGCTGTCAAACCAACCTTGCTCTCCAAGTTTACTCAAGTCAATGCAAGGTAGCTTATGTTGGGCGCATGGCCTCACCAACCACTTTATACGCATCCAACATCGCCCCCTATGCGCCCACATAGTGTTTCAACACATGGTTCCCTAGGTTTGACATATAGTGATGGAACAAACAAATATGCTCCAAACAAACAAAGGATCTAAAGTACTCCAATTAAGTTAATTTCAAAAGAATAAGCATGCAATTAAATTAAGAATAAAGGGATAGAAGATATATAACCTTTATAGTCTCAAAACTTCTCTAAATCAGCTCCAATCTTCTCTAAATCAGCTCTAATCAAATACACAAGCTCATTTACCACTTATATTTAGTCCACATCTAACTTTCTGAGATGATTTCTTTGAGATAAGCTTACCCCTGACCCTTTTTATTTAGGACCTCAACGTTCTCTATGGTCCTCAACGTTTAACCCTTGACCATTTTTATTTAAGGCATCAAACTGCGCACCGCACCTTGACCATTTTTATTCAAGGCATCAAACTGCACATCCCCCCTTGACCATTTTTATTCAAGGCATTCGATGACTCCTTGGTTAACACATCGCCTTGTGACCATTTTTATTCAAGGCATCCGATGATAAGTATACATACTTGTCATAGACTCATCATTTCGACCCTTGGCCATTTTATCCAAGGCATCGATTACACACCAACCCCTGACCATTTTTACTAAGGGCTTGATGTTCCTTTCAATCCAACTGTGATATATATCACTCATTGACCTTTTTTACGCAAGGCAAATGATATTCATCTTACTCTCCTTTACAATTTCGCAAGGTTCACTAATTTCTCTTTCGCACAAACTCACTAGAATGCATAAGAACTATCACACACTTATAAACAATAGTTCATAACCAGACCATATGAGCAACAAACACATCTATTCAAACATTCAAAAGTCATAAACAAATCCCAATAATATGAATATATTTTTGGCATGCGTACATATCCAAATATGAAACATTTTGAAGAACACAAGGTATGGATATAGTAAGTAATAGATACAGGAGACACAACATGTTATCAAACAACAAACAAACTCTTCAAGTTGAAATCCACTTACCTAAGCGTTCTAAAACACTTCCAAATCAATTGAAAGACAACATGTATGTATAAACATACAAGTGGATCATATTTAAGTGATAACTTAAATAGTCTATATTAGATAGATAAGACTAGGTACCTTATCCTGGTGACACTATGAATACAACCTGTTTTTAGTTGTTACAATTGTTGTAAGTGCTACAAATGATCTGATCCTAATAATTCATGTGAAGATATGTAAACAAGGGTATTATATACAAAGATTTTGTATAAGATCGGACCACAAAATGAATAGTCTCTCTATATAATACCGTTGTTAGAAGAGACCTACATTTCATTAGTATGACCATAGGTGACTTGACCAGAATCCTGAGTGACTTGTGAACTCTTGCCTATAAAGGTAGTCCTTTGATTTGCATTGGTGAGAGTGGATGATTTCGTCGACTCAATATGTCTGCCATTTTAGGGATTCGTCTCATTGGGGAGCTGGGAATACGGCTACACAAAAAATAATTCGCCTTTTCTCTATAGTTAGAGAAAGTAGAGAAATTTCTCTCTTAAGGACTGATTTGGAGGCTTGAACAATGTGCCGCCACACCCTCTCTTGGCCCGAGAGGGGTTAGGTTATAGTTAGACTATAACTTATTGTTCATTAAAAGGGTCAATGGTACTTAAGAAGCTAGATGTAACTACGAGGGCAAAACGGTAATTTTGGCCTAACTATATTTACGAGCAATTTGTGAAGGGTCGATACATTGTTAATTGGTTATATCCAATGGACACTATTAAATGAGAAATTTCAATGAATCACGAGTTGTCACAACATCAATGAAAGCTCGAGCCTATTGGAAAACTTATAAGTTGGATTGGGCCGAATAATTGAAGTTGCTCGACCCCAACCCAATTCAAACCCATGATGAAATTTTGGGTTAAATTAAAGATTAAGGTCAAACCCAGCATTTTGGGCCAACAAAAAATGGGCCCAAGCCCAACTTTAGCCAAAACCCATTTAGGCCCAATAAAGTAATTAGGACCAAGCCCATATAAGGCCCATGAAAAACCTCTATAAATAGAGGTCTTATCTCTTCATTTGGAGGGGAGAGGTTGGAGGAATTGAAGGCAAAAACCCTCTGAACACCTGAAGTCTGAAACTCCAAGGATCTGAAGAACATAACTCCTTCAAAGCTTTGAAGATTAGAAGACACTAAAGGTTTGAAGATCAGAAGACATATCAAAACTCTGAAGATCAGAAGACACTAAAGCTCTGAAGATCAAAAGACATATCAAAGCTCTAAAGATCAGAAGACACTAAAGCTCTGAAGATCAAAAGACATATCAAAGCTCTAAGATTCAAGACACTAAAGCTCTGAAGATCAGAAGACATATTAAAGCTCTGAAGATTTAAGCTCCCAAGATCCAAGACTCGAGCTCTCAAATGCTGAAGACCGAAGCTTCTTAAGTTCGAAGACTGAAGTTCTTAAATTCTGAAGAACTGAAGATCTGAACCATTTGAAGCTTTGAAGATTAGAAGATTTCAACAAACTAACTGTATCTTCACAACCTACAAGCTGAAGATTCAATCTCCTCAAACCCAAGGGTCAAGCCCAAGCCCACCTGTGAACTCTATAAATAGATAAGCTCTCCTCATTTGGAGGGGTTAGGAGTTCTACATTCCAGAGAGTCTAGAGAGAATTCTCCCAACAACCAGAGGACTCCCTGACTTCTAAAGCTGACCACATCTGAAGACTGAAGTCCTTCGGAGATACAAGCATTCTTCCAAGATTTCAATTCCAAAATCATCACGCGCTTCGCTTCCTCAAATCAAGCGTACGCATTCGACTGAGAGAGAATCAGAGGATCAAGTACTAGAGATCGAACCACATTGCATCAAATCAACATCAATATCAACATAACACCAACTCAAGTTCAAAGGCCAATCGTCCAAGAAGATCATCAAGCCCAAAGGCCAATCATCCAAGAAAATTAACAAGCCCAAAGGCCAATCATCTAAGAAGATCAACAAGCCCAAAGGTCAAGCATCCAAGAGGATCAACCTGATTAAAGACTATAGTTTATTTTGAAAGCATCAAAATATTATGTATTAGAGATCGTACTTACTTTCCAAAAAATTAATACAAATACAAAGTTCAAGTTTCACCAAATAAATTTCTCTTGAAATCTCGTGCGAAAAAATTTGCATGCCCAGTGGGACATCTATGCCTCTCATCTTTCTCTCGTCATCCAAGTCAATAAATCTACAAATGACACCAAAGAAAGTTGCATCCAAAGCTACTGTCGCAAGCGACACTTACATAAGCTATGTCATCACGGAAAAACTAATGGAATCTCCTAAAGGCAGGATCATTATTAGAAAAAAATCCCTTGTGCGACAGCTATGTTTCAGCTACTGATCCATCAGATAAAGGATCGCACTTTGATGTAGTATCTGTCATGATGATTGACATAACGGTTAAGCTAGCCATGGTAGAGATGGAAAGGAAGATAAATTTCCTAATGAAAGTTATAGAAGAGCGAGGTCATGAAATCGCTGCTTTAAGGGATCAAATATAGGCTCGAGAAACCGGTCGAGTCAATCTTCAACTACAAAAGCCAATGACAAAGGAAAGACTATCTTGCAGGAAGACCAACCACAACAATCTACCTCTGTTGCCGCTCTGTTAGTTCAACAATTGCATAATATGATTACAAACTCCATAAGGGCTAAGAATGGAGGAGCATCGCAATCCTTTATGCACTCTAAGCCGTACACTAAGAGAATCGACAACCTGAGAATGCCAGTTGGGTATCAACCTCCAAAGTTCAGCAGTTCGATTGGAAAGGGCAATCTGAAACAACATGTTGCTCACTTCATTGAAACCTGCAAATATGCAGGAACTAGAGGAGACTAGTTAGTCAAGAAGTTCATCCGTACTTTGAAAGGAAACACTTTCAATTGGTATACTGATCTAGAGCCAAAAGCGATTGACAGTTGGGAATAGTTAGAAAGAGAGTTCCTCGATCGCTTCTATAGCACAAGGCGCACTATTAGCATGATGGAGCCGACGAACACAAAACAACGAAAGGGAGAGCCGGTCATTGATTACATCAACCGATTGAGAGCTCTAAGTCTAGATTACAAAGATAGACTCACTAAATTATCTGCAGTGGAGATGTGCACCCAAGGCATGCATTGAGAACTTCTCTACATTCTACAAGGGATAAAGCCTCGTACATTTGAGGAGTTGGAAACACGAACTCATGACATGGAGCTGAGCATCGCCAATAGGGGAACTAAAGATTTCATAGTCCCTAAAGAAAGAAAGGATAAGGAATAAATTAACGGCACTGAAGATCATGAGTAGTGCCACAAGAGAATCTATGGTCGTTCAGATGACCCCGTTGAAATTTTCCTCCAAAGGAAAAGAAACAAAGTTTGAAAGAAAGCATGATGGCGGCCAGAAGCATTGTCCAACTCTCAAAGAAAGACATAAGAAGGTTTATCTATTCCTAGATTCTGATATTGCCGACATGTTGGAGCAATTATTAGAGAAACAATTTATTCAACTGCCGGAATGCAAGCAACCAAAAAAAGCAAGAAAAGTAGATGATCCTAACTACTGTAAGTATTATCGAGTCGTTAGTCACCCAGTTGAAAAGTGCTTCATGCTAAAGAAGCTGATTCTAAAGTTGGCTTGTGAAAAGAAGATTAAGCTAAAGCTTGATGAGATAGCTCAAACAAATCACACAGTAGTAGCGATGGCTTCAAGTGTCCTAACACCTTCTGCCTCTCGTGATCAAAGAGAAAGCTTCATCTAGTTTGGGACTTTTGAGCCTATAGTCATTTGGTTCCAACAAGAGATTCTAACAACAGATTTTGGAAGTAAAGATGATCATGTTGAAGATGAAAATGAAAGGTGGATAGTTGTGACTCGTCGAAAAAGAAGACAGTCAAATTCCACCCAAAAAAGTGACACTTCTATCGAAGCTATAGAGGAAAGAACAAGAATCATAAAAAGAAAGGGAAAATGAGGCATGGAAGCCTAAGCCTGCTAAGGAAGAAGACGAAGACTTTTCTCAACTTCGACGGCCAGTAACTTTGTCAGAATTTCTCCCAAAAAGCTTTCTCAATAATCATCCCGAGGAAGTATCAGAAGTTATTGGATGTCATGCTGTCACTATAGCGGAAGTTGACAATAACCATATAACTATTAAAGAAGTGAATGATTCAAAAGAAATCGAGCAAAGAGTTTCTATCTTCAATCGTATCAAGCCTTCAACTACTCGATCTCCAGTCTTCCAAAGATTGAGTATGGCCACAATAGAAGAAGGAAACCAATGTCCAATGTCTACTACAACTCGAACTTTAGCTTTCAAGAGGCTGAGTATCTTCACATCAAAGAAAGATCGACCTTCAACATCTTCTTTTGATTGTCTTAAGACAAAAGGTCTCAACATAAAGGAAGGATAAAATTTTGAAGGCAACATCATTTCATGAAGAAAACAACGACGAAAAGATTCACAGTCATGTTTCTTCACACATGAAGAGGAAATTGTCTGTTGATATAAATACAGAAGATTCCTTGATAGTGAAACCAAGACTCATCATATTGATGAATCTTACAAATAAAAAGGATGAAGCCATGATGAAATAAGAGCTTCTAAAATTTAAATGTAGAAGCTCCTCATTGCAAGATCTTAAACTGCATGGTGCTCCTAGCCTATATGAGCTTAAAAGGTGAACGACCCAAAAAAAAAAAATATCTTCATTGAACTATGTTATGACTTGATCCTTGTCATTGTAAAGGGTACGTAGGCAACTTGAAATAAACTTTAAGTTCAGTCCAACAAAAAAATTTTGAACTACGTTATGACTTGATCCCTTTCTTCAAGTGTACGTGCAACTTAAAGAAATTTAAGTTCAATCCATAAAAAAAGGGTACCATAATTAGCCTACGTATGATGCTATACGAAAGATTGAAGATGTTCATCCCTGTTGGGGGAAACACAACAAATTGAAGATATTCATCCTTTTAAGGAGCTAACAAAGTAAATTAAAAGCACACATTTGGAATGGTGCTTCGCTTCCTCTTCGAAGTCAAGCTCGGAGGCTTCACCATCGAAATCAAATTTGGATGTTTCATTTCTTCCTCTTCAAAGTTTAAGTTTGGTGCAACTTCCTTTCTTCCCCTAAAAAATATTATTCCCTGCAGCTTCGCTCCTTCTCTAAAAGTTTTCGTAGTTCTGCCTCCTCTACAAAGATGTTGGCGCTGCTATTTCTTCATCTCCAAGTTCGAGGATCAAGCTACTCTTTAATGGTTGCACCGCTGTTTCTCCATTTCTGAATTTGATGGTCGCACTGCTGCTTCCCCGTCTCCAAGTTTGAGGGTTGCACTATTGCTTCTACAACTCTAAATTCGATGGTTGCATTAATGCCTCTCTATCTCCAAATTCGATGGTTGTACTGTTGCTTCTCCATCTCCAAGTTCAAGGGTTGGATTGCATTCCCCTCCATCTTCAAGTTCATAGGCTTCTTCGATGTCCATCTACAAATTCAAAGGCTTCATTAATGCTCCTTCATCTTCAAGTTCTGAGGCTCCATCGATGCTTCACCATCTTCAAATTCAGAGGTTTCATCGATGCTCCATCTTCATGCTCAAGTTTGGAGGCTTTGCAATGCCATCTTCATGCTCAAAGTTGCAAAGTGAAGCCTACTGCCAGTGATTCATCGATACTTCATCAAAATCAAATACGGAGCATTCGCCGATATTTCGTCAAAATAAAATACTGAGCATTCGCTGATGTTTCGTCAAACTCAAATGCAAAGAATTTACCGATGCTTTTTCAAACTCAAGTGCGAAGGTCTCGTCGATTCTTCTCCATCTTTAAGTTTAGAGGCTCAAGTTCAAGATCGGTGTGCATGACCCACTTCCATCTTCAAGTTCAAGATCGGTGTGCATGAGTTCCGCTTTCCACTTCAAGTTCAAGATTGGTGTGTATGTCTCCGCTTCCATCTTCAAGTTCAAGGTCCATGTTCTGGCTCGGCTCCATATTTCAAAATTCTTGCGTGGCTCGCTTCATCTCTAATGTCTGGCTGTGGCTCGCTTTCATCTCCCATAATCTGGTGTGACTTGCCTTATCTCCATAGTCTGGCATAGCTCGCTTCATCTCCTTAGCTAACGCGGCTTGCTTCATCTCATAGTTTGGCGCGACTCGCTTCATCTCCATAGTTTGCGGTACTCGCTTCATCTCCATTAGTCTGGTGCGGTTTCGTTTCATCTCCATAGTATCGAACACGACTTCGCGTTCGCTTCATCACCAAAATTCAACTGCGGCTTCGCTTCATCACCAAAATTCAACTGCGGCTTCGCTTCATCACCAAAATTCAACTGCGGCTTCGCTTCATCACCAAAATTCAACTGCAGCTCTGCTTCATCACCAAAATTCAAGTGCAGCTCTGCTTCATTTCCAAAACTCAAGTGCAACTCTGCTTCATCTCCAAAATTCAAGTGCAGCTCCGCTTCATCTCCAAAATTCAAGTGCAGTTCCATTTCATCTCCAAAATTCAAGTACAGTTTTGCTCAATTTCAGTGCACTCCACTCTAAAGTCTAGAGTACTTGACTTCAATTAATCTTCAAAATAGCTTCATCTCTAAGCTTTGTTCGATGTTGCCACCTCATTTGCTACACCACCCTAATAGCTACTTCACCACCCCAATAAAGGTGGGGGCAAGTTGTTAGAAAAAAATGATGAATTAAAAAACAAAGCATAAAAAAAGGAGATGGTGGAATTAAAAAAAATGTTAGATTCAATTCATTATCTAAATTTGACTTATTCTTACAAGAGAAGAAACAAAAAGTAAAAAAAAAAAAACGTAAATATAAAAAAATGAAAAAATGAAAAAAAAAAATAAAGAATAGAGAAGGAAAAATAAGGTGAAGAAACAAGAAAAGAGAAATGAAGAAAAAAAAAGGAAAAGGAACAAAAATAAAAAGAAAAGAACAAAAAGAAAGAAAGCAGAATCGGAAAGAAGATGGTAGAGTTGAAAAAAAAAGAAAAAAAAAAGGTAAGTGTAGAAAAAAGAAAAAAAGGAGGACCACATTCTTTTCCAAGATCTCTTTATGCCCTTCTCTCCTACTTTCTCTCTATACCTTGCAAAGGAAAAAATCACATTGCCCCTTTCTTTTCTCATCTTCTTCTTCGACAGGCATGGTCACAAGTACATCTGGTAACATATGCCGACGTTGGCGATGATTGAATGGAGTTTTTAATGGTGCGTGAGCAAATAAAAATGGAATTTGTATAAATGAAAGTGAAAAAAATAGAGATTTCAATTTTTTTTTTTTTAAAAAAAAGAGCCGAAGACGAAGAAGGCCAAATTGGACTCTCTATTCTCTCTATGTCATGGAAACAAACAGGTTTTTCCAAATAAACGAAAAAAAACCTCAACTTCAGAAGGTCGTTGTAAGTACGAGAATCGACTACAGGCAAAATAGTCATAGATTATAAGGTAGTCATAAGGAGAGATGCTAAGAAGAAGAAGAAGCGAATCAAATCCCAACCGATAAGGATTCAAATATTTCTCATCCATTTCAATTTTGTGGTGGTTATTAGAATTTATAATTTGTAAATTAAAAAATTTGTTGTAATTCTATGAAAAGTCAATTGATGCACAAAATTCTCAAGGCGAGAACCCAATTTTGATGGTTCACAAATTCCAGTTATTTTGGAGTAAAATTTAAATTAAATCCAAACTGAGTTTCGGGTTGAACTCTTCATCTCAGTTTAAAGAAAAATGATGGTGTATTATGATATTGATCTTTTTTTAAGAGTTTAATTCAAATCCCAACAAACTTTTTGAATTGAATACAAATTATATTCAAAATCAAATCATTCTCAAGTTAAATTTCGTGTATTCCAAATTTTATTGGAATAAAATTAAAATCATATTCCAAATTCAAGCCAAGATTCGAGGTACTAGCCAAATTTTACCTCAATGTCAAAGCTTCGACATAATTTAAGTATTGCCTCAAATCAAAACATGGACACACTCCAAGCTTCACCAAATCAGAGTTGGAGGAAAGAGAAAGACGAAGTCAAAATTCTACTTCAAATTTTCATAAAAAATTTAGTATATTCCAAAATCCAAAAAAAATGGTAGGATTTAGAATACTACTCAAAATTCAATTTGCAATTAAAGTGGAGAATAAATTCTACTATAGTACAAACTAGAGTTTACTCGAGAACAAGAAAGTCAAGGACTAAAATTCATTTTTTTGTTTATTTGGCAAAAAGTGTGTCAAGCAAACAAAATTTCAAATAAAAAATTTGAGATAAATTCTAATATTTTGATCATGATGATGCATCAAGTTAAAAGAGTCAAAAGCATACTTTGATTTCAAAATATATTTTTCGAGATTCACCCAACGTATAGATGTGCATAAATCTCGAAAATGGGGCATTTATTGAATGAGAAAGTTGGGCGAATCACGAGTTGTCACATCATCAATGAAAGCTCGAGCATATTGAAAAAATTATAAGTTGGATTGGGTAGAATAATTAAAGTCATTCGGCCTCAACCCAATTCAAACCCATGGTGAAATTTTGGGTTAAATTAAAGATTAAGCTCAAATCCAGTATTTCAGCCCAACTTTAGCCAAAACCCAATTTGAGCCCAATAAAGTAATTAGGCATAAGCCCATGTAAGGCCCATGATAAACCTCTATAAAGAGAGGTCTTATCTCTTCATTTGGAGGGGGGGCGACATAAACCCTCTAAATATTTGAAGTCTGAAACTCCAAGGATATGAAGAACATAACTTCTCCAAAGCTTTGAAGATCAGTAGACATATCAAAGCTCTAAAAATCATAAGACACTAAAGCTTTGAAGATCAGAAGACATATCAAAGCTCTAAAAATCAGAAGACACTAAAGCTCTGAAGATCAGAAGACATATTAAAGCTCTGAAGATTTAAGCTCCCAAGATCCAAGACTCGAGCTCTCAAATGCTGAAGACCGAAGCTTCTCAAGCTTCAAAGACTGAAGTTCTTAAATTCTGAAGAACTAAAGATCTGAACCATTTGAAGCTTTGAAGATTAGAAGATTTCAACAAACTAACTGTATCTTCACAACCTACAAGCTGAAGATTCAATCTTCTCAAACCCAAGGGTCAAGCCCAAGCCCACCTGTGAACTCTATAAATAGAGAAGCTCTCCTCATTTGGAGGGGTTAGGAATTCTACATTCCAAAGAGCTTAGAGAGAATTATCCTAACAACTAGAGGACTCCCTGACTCCTAAAGCTGACCACATCTGAAAACTGAAGTTCTTCGAAGATACAAGCATTCTTTCAAGACTTCAACTCTAAGATCATCATGCGCTTCGCTTCCTCAAATCAAGCATACGCATTCGACTGAGAGATAATCAGAGGATCAAATACTGAGATTATATATGATACAATATAATATAAAGATTTATTTGAAAGAAAAATAAATTTGAATATGACTCAAATATTAATATGAATTTGATCCATATTAAATATTGTTGATTAAATGAGAGAATGTGTTTTGTTTATATATATTTATATATAAAACATATATTAAACTAGTTAATTTATGTATATATATATATTAATTAAAGAAAAATAAGTTTTTTTGTTTAATTAAATGTTTTTTTAATTCGAGAATTGGTTCTAAATAACATTTTCTCTTCATATTCTTTTATTAATTGGCATATGAAAGATGAATGAATTTGTTAATTTATGTATATTTATTGATTAAAGAGAATTTTTTTTTGTTTAATTAAATGTCTTTTAATTAGAGAATTAGTTTTAAATAACTTTTTGTCTTCATATTCTTTCATTAATTGACATATGGAAGATGGATTGATTTGTTCTTTCATCTTCCTTTTGCCCACTTATAAATACATCTAAAGTGTATTTTATGATATTGCATTGCTCAAATTATTTCCTTATCATTTCTCCAAATTAATCTTGAAGCCCACAACTCTCATCGATTATCTACCTCAAGAATAATGAGGTTTTCGTGTGGTGATATTCTATTGATTGTTGCATTTTACGATCAAAATGTTCATTGTGTTCGAGTTTTAGAGAGGAATTGAGAAAGAGATTAGTCTTCAAGGGTATGTGACTTTTGAATCTCTTTTTTCTATTTAGTTTTTACACAAATATATGCTTAATAGATCCTGATATCTTGTTTCTGTCTTTTATGTTTTTTGTATGTTATGTAAAATTAGAATTAGGATGCAATCACTTCCACAACGGGTACTCGCGTATCCTTTCACCTAACACGACCTTAAACCTCAATTCAAGCACCTTGAACCAAGTTTAACTAAAATGAAGTATGCTCATGGGTTAGAAATAATTTACAACATCTAAAATTAATTTGAAAGGCTTTAAACAATGTCTTACAACCTAAAACTCACCAAAAGAGGCTTGGGTCATTGCTAGAAAGTTTCCATATAGTTCCAAAACTATTCCAAACCTACAAATAAGGCTTACAAGCATTAGAGACCAATACAAAGAACCATAAACCAATTTCAAAAAGAGATTTAGAGTGATATACCCGTTGAACTTTACCCAACATGACCCAAAACCTCGTTGGTTGGTGTTTGAACAAACTTAATACTACGTATTTAGAACCATTAAGAAGTGGGTAACTTAAACCTCAAGCCTAAAAAGAGTGGGTGAGTGTCAAACCTTGTCAAAAGGGGAAGAAAATGTGGTTGCCAATGGTTTCGAACAATGAGACTGCTGCTACAAAGTCAGCTAAGGTTGTGAACGTCGTGGGCATTGGTCAGATCTCGAGGTCACATGTTCTGTTTGCATGCAAGGGAGCCGTTGGCATCGAGGTTGCAATTACTGAAGGAAGAAGACACCATCATCGCTCGTTGTGCTTCATCGGGGTCGCACGCAGGGAGGCACTGGAGACAGTGTAAGCCCTCAATTTCTTTTCCCTCCTCTTAGGTTTAAAGATCACTAAACAATCATTGGAGTTAAGAATACTTAGTTGGAACGCATGCTGAAATTTTGGAGAGTAAGAATTTAGCGAAGTGTCCAAACTATGCTTTGAAGGAAGTAGTGATACTTAGGAAAATTTCTAAGTTTTGGGACCATGTGGTGAACTTAGGAATGAAGTATGCATTGAGCTAGAAGAGAAGAATGATATGAAAAAGTTTTGGTTAAGTAATGGAAGGAAAAGGTTGGAATGCAAAAATTGGAAGCATAGTAGGTTGAAGTTAGAATTTTGGCTAAGTTTTCAAACTATGCATTGAACCTAGGAAAGACTGTAGGAGTAGGACTCAACATTGGTAGCATAATTGAACAAGTTCAACTTATCATCCTAAGGATGGAAGCATAGTTGAGAAGATTCAACTCATCATCCCAAGGTTGGAAGTGTAATTGAAGTGAGTTGAGTTCAAACCTTGTAGACAAAGAAAATACTAGACAGGATAACTCATGTTACTTCTTGAAAGGATTGGACACAAGTTTGGTCAAGGAGGAGACCACTTTGTCACATGTTGACTTGGATGGAGAATTTGGTTAAGTGTTGGACAACACATAAGTGGGTTCAACTCATCAAAGCGAGTAGAAGGACTATGTTGGGCGCATGGAAGGAATTTTGGATGCCTAGAAGGTTATTTGAACATTATCTTGGGCACATGAGAAGCATAAACAAAGCATGAAACAACTACTTTGAGAAGAGTTGCACTGAACAACCCTAGGAAGACTTCTTGGATGCATGTTTTGAGGAAAATTAGAACATTTGGGCATATACTAGGAGAAGGATGAGAGCTTGGGCGCATACTTTGAGGCATGACACTACATATCAACACTTAATAAGAGGAGGGAAGGTCATCTTGGATGCATGACCTTAAGGAGTTAAGTTCTGATACAACTTAGACGCATAAAAGACATCTTGGAAGCATAGGAGAACTATGCTTGGAAGCATACTTGGAAAGTAAAGAAGGCGAGTGAGCTTGAATACTTAGGAAAATAGTAAAGGGGAGAAACCATGCTATGAGAAGGAGACAAAAACCAAAGAAAGGAGAAAACATGGTGGTTGGGCGCATAGTATGGGAACCATACATCCAAAGTAGCAAAATGGGGTAGGTTGGGCCCATGGTATGAGAACCATGCATCCAAAGTAAAGCATGGAGGTCAATCGGGAGTTGAAGCGACGAATGTTGGAGTTGGAAGTAGGAGGTGGTGAGGGGAGAAAAAAAGTTGGGTACATGAAAGAGGAACCGTGCATCCAACATGAGGAAGGATCCATTCAAAAGAAAGGTTACTTGGGGAGTAAGGCCAAGTTGATAGCTAAAGGTTGTATGTAACAAATTTAGAAGAAGTCTTGACTAAGTCCAAGTAGGAGGTGACCGACGCTAAGGTGAGGAAACCTTAAGAGTTGACACTTAGAAAGGTGAGTTGGTGCATGCATAAAAGGTGGCCAACTCTTAGGTGAAGACAACTTTAGGGGAAGACACCTAGACATGCGTGCAAAGAGAAATTGTAAAAAAAAAGGTGAGAAGGGGAGTCTATAAATATCATGAAGGGAGTTCATTTAACCTCATAATTTTATAAAGCTCTCAAAGAAATTCAAAAGGGAGGTGTGAAATGAAGAAATTAGGTCATTGAGGTGAGAAGGAGGAGGTCGACCATCATCGACATCGTTCGTCGACATGCTATGTGCCCAACTGGAGTCTAAGATGTGTTCAACAAGCTGAGTTGGACCTGAGAAGGACCGACTATGCAACCAACTGGGGCAGGATTTGTCCAACTAAAGGAGGATGCACCCAACTGGATAAACTATGTGCCCAATAGGTTTGGAAATGTTCATCTCTACGCCCACTGCTATATTAGGTTGACCAAGGGCCTATTTTTAAATCCATTGGTGTTAGTAAGCTAAATTAAGGGCCAAGAATGTATTCTAGGCTATTTTAGCCCTAATTTTGGATTCTAAAACAAACTTGGATAAATTCAGGATGAGGTGGAGTTTGAGGAAAATAAAAAATCCAAGAGGAAGCTGAGAAGCTGGGAAAGCTTGGAGAAAGAGGAATCCTCGTCGGTGAATTGTGAGTGGTTTTATTTTCACATGTTTTAATCTAGAATCGATGTATATGCTATTATAATATGTTTAAGGAAAACTTGGCATGATCTATTTTACATGTTTTCTACTGATAAATATGTTTGTTCTAAGTATGTAAGAAAGCATGTTTTTTTATGGAACACGAGACATACGCAGTGGAACAAGGATCTAATTACACTCTAATTGTCACTAATTAAAAGGAAATTAGCATGAAAATGTAAAAAAAAAGTAAACTATAAGGGATAGTGACCTTTGTAGCTCCCGAAAAATGATTTTTCTCGCTGAACCTCGATCCGAACTCTACTAGACCATCACTAGAGTTTTCTTGCTATTCTCTGGACTCATAATCGGGTTGTGAGGTCGGGTGAATGAAGGAATGAAAAGAGAAGAAAGGGAGGTTCAAGGTTAATGTGAGAAAAAGGGAGTTTTGGTGAGAATTTGGAGACAAAAAAATATAAAAAATTCAGCTTACTAAAGAAAAAATTTATTTTTTAAAAAAACTTCCTTTTATAAAACAATTACATGCATCTAATGCATGTAAAAGCTCACCAAAAATCAACACCTCACAAAGCACTAAACCAAAGTGGGCTATGTGTCATTCTATAATGTTTACACATAGTCCACTTAAGTTAGTGAGATTATCCAACAAAAATGTTGGATAATTTCACTAACTCTAGTCAAGGGCAAAATGGTCTTTTTACATTTGGTCAAAGTCAAACTTTGACTTTCCCTAGCGAAAAAGTGATCCCTTTGACTTTTTACAATTTTGGCCCTCTTGACTAATTTTGACCTCTAGAACATGAATCCGCATTCATATTTTAAAATTTAAATCACATTTGAATATAGATTGCCATACAAAAAACCGATAGCGATATCGCATATACTTGTCGGTTTTAATCCCTTTTCCTAATTAGAACAATTCGAATTAATCCAACATATTGTTCTAAGTTTAATCCATATAAACTAGCAGGGGGACCTAATGGACCTATAGATCATGGGCTCTAACAATCCGAGATTAACCAGTAAAACTCTTTAACCTAATTAATCAACATTTGTTAACTAATGGGTCATTCCACTAAAGTCCCGTTGCACTCCACTCACTGTAGATATATTTCTGTCTATCTGATATAATCATAACTAGTAAGTCAATCTTTCACAGGTTGTTCGTGGTCTTGGCTGGGTTAAAATATCGTTTTACCCCCGAGAACACTTCTTGTTCTTTTAGTCTCACTAAACCTCTAAAGAACAATTGATTTGTGGTCCAACCAACAAATTGAGTCCCTCTCAGCCTAGTGAGAGGGTGGGGCCCTTGTTCTAATTATTAAGTCAGCACTTAAGGGAACAACCTTCTACTACCATTAGAGACGGGTAGGTGTGAAGTCCATCTTACACCTTATGTCCCCGACTATTTACCCGGACTTACCCCTGAAATGGGAGGCTTATTGAGCCAACGCCGTTGAGCTGCTTTCACCCATGAAGATCTAAAGATAATCCCGAATAAACAAGAGTTCATAGTTAGTTCAGGATTGAGATCGAGTTACTTAGGTCATCAAATTTGAATTAAAGTTTTATATAGTAAACGGTGTTATAAAGCAAAAGTGACTAAGTCGTGGTCTAGTCTTATATAAACTCATTGCATAGGATGCCCCCACTCGCATATCTCTATATGAATGATTCAAGATCACATAGTTTGTCCTAACTACAAAGTAGACTGCATCCATACTGTCCCCAGAACAAAGCGCCCAACCTTATCCTTATACTATAAAATATTTTAGGCTATATACTCGAACTTGATCCATGTTTTATGTTATCACATAAAGTTCAAGTCTACATTAAATAGTCTCGGGACGTTAGTTTATTGTATTCAAGATTACAATTTCAATAACAATTTTATCAAAAAACAAAATAAAATATGTTTATCAATTTACAAACTATGAATTTTAGGACATAAAATCCAACAGTTTTACCTAGGAATTTATCTAGATTTCTTTGGAAATAATGCATTGGATTGAAATCCCTGGATTTGGTTTGGAAACTCGTAATTAAGGTGGTTTTTTATGGAAATGGATTTCAAACCACTGAATTTCAAAATCTAGTTTTAAAATTGTGTACCCTAAAATAAGGATTCCTATGCTTGTACAAGGAGAAGGTATATAGGAAATTTAGAACTCCCAATACTCGAGGTGATGAAGATATCCAAAAAATACAGGTCTTTGGGACCCACCTTGGTACACATATAGGCTTTGGACCATCTACATAAGTGTTTAACCGTTTGGGGAAATATATAATACATTTTTCTATGGAGCTTGATCTTTCAAATTTTCATAGTTAGAAACATACCCCATGGTAAGCAGAGAGAACGAACATAAAATGAACCAGCTTTTCTCTAATTTTTAATTTTCAATTACTTTTTATTATAATTTTTTATTACTTATATACCATCACTTATGGGAAAAAAATTACATCAAAATATTATATCATATAAAAACACATGATTATAATGGATTGCAAAAGGAATATAGTGCTTTCTAGTTTTATTTCATTAATCATCTTCGTATATCTTTCCATTTAAAATCCAAACCTTCAAATCCCCCAAATATTTTATCCATATCTTAAAATGAATTACCTTAACAAGTTAATTCAATTTTAAATCTCCAAATTTCAAAATACATCCAAATAATTGAGATAATTAAATTAAAATTACCTAAAAATATAGAATGACACATGTTTTCTGACAAATCAAGTCATTTTGTTCACCTAATGTTCTTGCCATTATTAGCCAATCTTCATGATGCAGGACTGTACTCTTGGGGGTAGAGCATGTTTGGAATGGTTGCATCGACAGTCATGTAAAGCAATAAAACCTAATGTTCACGAAATCATTATGCTTGTGATACTTCGGGAAATATGGGCTTAGGAACGGTTTCCAACAATGGCTCCACAATTGTGACTTGTCAATGATCATGAATTAGCTAAATGAGCTTGCGGTTCTTGATATTCTATTTTAATTTAATTTAACGAATATTTTCTAACACGACTGATATAGTTAATTTACAATTTAAAATATTAATTTAATAATATATGTGGAGAAACCAATTTTGTATAACTAGGTCAGTTACACATGTAGTGAGTCAGTATAGATACATGTTTGATGTGCTTCAACCTGATCAGGTACGTGAATGCTTAACCCAAATGAACTTTTTATACACATTTTTATGCACTCGTCTTTAATACTTTTTAATAGAATATGTTATGTTTCAAATTATTTGGGAGCTTTACAAAGCTTTCATGGACACTTTGCTCAATTTTTGTATGAATGGTCATCACACATGGCAAACAATAGGTCCACTTATGTTTCCATATTGGTGGATGACATTTTTCTAATAGGGTGATTAGATAGTTTAGCTTCCAACAAAATGTCCCATCAGAGTGTAATACTGAACCCTTATTGCATGACATCAACCTACAAACTACAGATTGGTCTGAAAAGAATGCACATTTGGTAGTTCGATGCCACTATCGTAGAAAGTTTATTGAAATGGGTGTTTTAATTGGTCCATATGATAGATCACATTCATTAATATAATAATAGTATGATGCACTACTTACTTGCCTAGGAGGAGCTATAGGTAATTTCGTACATTTGGTACATGATAAAACATTGTCTAATTATTTTAAATTTAAATCTAATTTAAATATTGTATAATTAATAGAAATCGAGTAATAATAGCCTTCACGATATCTCAGAGGACTCATGGGTCCACCATATGTAGTAATAATGAGAGTTACATGGAGAAAATTCACTATATGTACGATATATCTATTGCACCTCTATGTGTTCCTAGGCGTAGGGATGTGTTCGAGTAGAAAAAGATGAGGTTGACCACAATGTTGAAAAATTGCCTCCTATGATGTAGATGCAGAGCCAAACTGGTTATGCTAGTCTGATGGTGATGATGCAAGCATTTGGTTCAAGATATTATGATTCTTAAGTTAGTCCATCATCCTCATACATGCATAGACATGGACACGACTGTGGAGAGTATAACGAATATTTACGCTATGAAACGCTTGTAGAGGTACCAAAGCCACTAGAGGATTTAGAGGAATTATAGCAACCTAGAATTCAAAGTTGACAAAAAACTTTAATATTGTATTGATATTGACATTATAATTTACATTTTATTATGAACAATAGTTTAAATATGGAAGAAAAAATACACCCCATTTTAATAAAATTTAACGTAGAGATCTTTTTCAATAATATAAATCTAATAATGGAAGAGATGATGACATCTTTAATATTAAAAATAAAAGATTGGGAATTTGTTATTTTTTAAAGTGTTTCCTAAATTTAGAAAAGTTAACGATGAAAAAATCGATCAGATAATAAACCAAAGAGAATAAAAATTAGTTAATTGGTTTTGTTCTTTATTGATCATTGGTTTTGAATCACTCATTTGTAAAACCATTGATTTAGTTTGATTTTTAATTGGCCAAAAAACTAACAAAACTGATATGACTATCACTCTTATCTTATTATTAATTAAATAAATTTTTATTATTAAAAAATATGATGGTTAATTTTTATAAAACATTATCTTTCTATTAAAAATATAAATAAAAAAAGAGAGAGAATACAAATGGAAATGAAAAATGAAGGATGTTATAAATAAGAAAACAAAAAAAAAGTTGGTCTAGTGTTCAACAGTCGACCAGTTAAAGATCGCAACCCTAACCCTCACCTATTAAATAAATATTTTCTTCATTCTTGTTTTCTTTCAATTTGACTTTATGAATTTTCTGTAGTGTTTTTTTTTTCCTTTATCAAAATTTGCATTAAGTTTAATGTTAATTCTTGGGGCCTTAAATTTTTTTTACGTTGAAAATAATTTAATGAGTTCTTCATATATATAATATGTACATTATATACGCCATATATAACATATATACAGGATATATCTTGTATATATATTATATAAAACCAAAAACCAAATTGAATTAAAGCGAATATATATTATGTAAAAAGCTATATATAAATTCAATAACCTCAAAGCTTTGATTTTGTTGACAAAATTATAAATCAATGGTGGAACTAGGGAATTAAAAAAATATATAAAAAACGTTTTAAAATTTTTTTATATCTCGACATATTAACTAATTCAGTACATATTACAATTGTCCTTTACGGGTTTTTATGTTTTGAAAGCAATCCATATTTCTTGAATGAAAAAATCTGATTATGAAACTGACAAAGACCTTGTTGTAAGTATATCTACGAACTTGGTCTTAAATAATCATCATATTCAGAAATTTTAGTTCTTAGACTAGGATCTATAGGTAGCTCTCCTAAATTAATTTCTATATAAGATCTATTAGAATCTGAGGTATGTTTTCTTTTTTAAGATGATGACTCTATGGTTTCTATTGTTGTTTTTCTTTAAATATCACTCCATATTGATATAGAGTTAACTCTATAATAATATTATCAATAAGTATATCATGATTTATTACAGAGACTTAAAAGCATGAAATTTAAAAGATTGAGAAAATTTTGAAAGTTACTTATGAATGATGTGATACATATATTTCGACGAGGAACAAGAAAATTATGTAATAGCTTTAACTCTGAAATGAATTTAAATAAATATATATTAAGTAATAAAAGTCTGAAAAATTAGGTAAAAAAAGTTAATGATATTTTTTCAATAGAATGTTGTTGAGACTTAATTGTACAAATTTAAGTTGAAAAAAAATTATCTATAAAAAAAATGTTGATTTTCTTTTAATTTTAATTTTTGTGGAGGTGAAAGTTAGAAAAATTCAATAGGTAACAATGTTACCAGAATTTAATCTTAAAACAAATTAAAATTCAAAAATTACATAAAAAAAGATTTGAACTCACAACATGCAACATCAAAATGTGCCTTATTTACCATTACACCAACTTTTGGTTATAAGTTTGATGATTTTTTATATATATATTATTAAATATTACTTAAATTTTATATTAAAAATGTAAAATATAAAAAATTTAAGAGATTCAAGGAATTGAAATGACTACTCGAGGCATCAACATGTGCCCTTATTACAGCTACACCAATCCTTGATTTCATGAAAAAAGGTTATATATATATATATATAGTTAAATATTACTTAAATTTTATATTAAAATGAAAAATACGATAAGTTGAGGGTGAGCATCTGCCCCCTAAGCCCTACATGGCTCGTTGGTGTTCCAAATTATGGTTGGAATTAGCATGCACCTCAATTTTCAACCAAATGATCATTGACCTGTTTTTGGCATATAATATAATTAGTACTAAGTTTAAGCTTTCATTTAAAAAGAGAGAAACAACAATAACTTCAAAGCTTTGATTTTTCTAATCAAATTCAAATTTCTAGTTTGAATTAACTTGCACCTTAGTTTTCACACACTAATTGACCAATTTTTAGTTTTTTTTCCTCCTATGTGATTGGACTAGATTGCAAAAATATAGGTACTGCTCTAAATGTACTCATGTATTGCTCTTAAGATAATTAAGGAAAAATTATTGTTTTTTTTTTTTTTTGTAAGATAACCTTTTCCAAAGTAGTAAAACCTATTCGATGATACAACTCCAAGAAATCACCCACAATATTTATCTGTTGTACAGATGATTTTGTCATATGTTCCATTTTTGTGTATCTTGTCCAATCGCCACACTTCTAATTTTCTTCTTGGAGGTTAATCAAATGACTTAACCTTTACAATGACTTAGTTGAAGTCAAGTTGTCCTATTAGATGATAAGTTAAAGCTAAGGCTTATGAACCTCGAACGTAATAGAAGAGTTATGAGATAATCCAACCTTTACAATAATTGATAAGAAGTAAATTTTTTCATACAAGATGACTAGAGTAGAGGAATGTTGATAATAATTAATATGTCAAAGTTATAGATTTTGAGATAGGTTTTTTTATTTTTTAATTTATTGATATGAATGGATCTACAAAATCAAACAAAATCTATGCACTCCAACTTAGTTTGAATTTGTAGAGTTTCTTGATGGGGTAAAATCCATATGATATGAATGTATCTACAAAGTAGATATAAAAGTGTAGATGACAAGATACAGAGCTTTAAAGTAAGACTTCTGACAATAGGTGAAACAAATGAGTAATTAGACTGTAAGTCAATTTTCTCACTTTTGCCACAATGGAGTTTTTAAGCATTACTTGATTCATTGTTACATATAAGATATCACTACTACAAAAATTGGGTTATTGACCTTTTTGCAATGTCAAGTAATAGTATACTTGACACCTTTGTAAACGTTAAGTAATCGACTATCAAGTATAATGTGATAATTTGATCCTTGATGGTTCTCCAAAAGAGCTACTTTAAATTTAGAAGAAAAATAAGATATGTGGGAAGAAGCAAGAGAGAAGACCTTAAGCCAATTAGCCGAACCAGATTTAACCCAACAACCCCTTTGCATGGTTTATCTGGAGACTACCGCCCCTTTTAAACTAAAGCTAGGACTAATCCATTTACTACCCATCCTCAAGGGCAACCTCGGTGAAGATCCTCTCAAGTATATTAAGGATTTCCACCTAGTATGTGATGGGATACGTCCTCACAGAGTTACCTAAGAACAACTAAATCTTAGGGCCTTTCCCTTTTCTTTAAAGGATGTGGCTAAAGATTCGTTATACTACTTGCCAGCCAGTTCAATAACAACATGGAATGGTCTTAAAAAGAAGTTTATGGAGAAATTCTTCCCGACTTTTAGAGCCCAATCGATTAGGAAGAAAATTTATGAGATAAAGAAATTTGTTGGAGAAACCTTCTACGAGTATTGGGAATGCTACAATCAACTTTGTATGAGCTTTCGACATCACCAAATTTCTGACCTCGAGTCAATTCAATACTTTTACTTAGGTTTGCTTCCTTCTGACAGAAACAACATCGATGCAGCGACTAGAGATGCATTAGCTGACCAAATACCCTCGGAGGAAAGCCGACTCATTTCTACCATGCCAGAGAATTCCCAATAATTTAGCTCGAGACCTATCAGACTCGACCCTTCTAAAACACAAGAGGTAAAGAAATTGTGTTCTCAAATTACTAATCTCATTACTCTTGTGCATAAAATGGCTCAAGTACACTTGAAAGTTCAAGCTCAAGTGGAATAAGTCAATTATCTTGGAGGGCAAAGACGAGATCCTTATAGCAACACTTACAATAAGGGGTGGCGAGATCATCTTAATCTTAAATGGGGAAGAAAACGTGACCAACAAGGAAGTACATCTAACTCTAGTGCACCACTAGAAGATATGGTGAAGTCATTGGCAACTACTATGCTAATAGTTCAAAAAGATGTAAATACCTTTAAACAAGTATCAAAGAAATTACAAGAAGAAAATGCTCTTTTCCAAAAAGAGACAAGACAAGGTATGTTACATCTAGGCAATCAAATCTTCAAGTTGGCCACCACGGTAAGTAAACATCATATTAAATGTGGTAAGCTCCCTGAACTACCCAAACACTCATTCAAGAATGTAAATGCTCTTACTATAATTAGTGTCTCTGTTTCTCTCAGATCTTCTGAACTCGAATCTTCTAGTATTCTGTACATTGAATCTTTTGTATCTCTTGATTGTCCTGGATCTTCTAAATTTGAATCCTCTGAATATATTAATCCTCGATCTTTATACTCTCAATACTTGAATTCATGAATTTTGAATTTGTCATTTTAATCTCAGAAAAACAATTTAATGCAGATTTAAAGTTACCTCTTCAAACTTATTCATGCATAGGCGAGTTCAAAGCCTTTCTACTTAAGTCTAAACAAAAATCCAGAATAGGCTTATAGGACCCTCAATTTGTTTTTTCCTACTTTGGCTCAAGCACAACCACTAAGCAACAAGGTATTTCAAAATAATAATATAATAACTAAAGATGCCTGAAATTAAACTCTAAGGGCTCTAAACTTGCATTCTCTTATCCTAGGGGTATTAGCTTTTAGATACTCACTGCAGAGAATCGTACCCACTCTTTTCTCACAGATATCCTAACTGATCACAGTGAGAGTAGCTCTTTTTACACTAGTCTTCCATACACATTGCAAGTTTATATTATTTTCTTTTCATCTTTCTTTTGATATTTTTTCAGCACACATTTTTTTCTTTGTCAACTTACTCTTTTCTCTTCTTTTTTATTTATAGTATAATAGTTATAATATATGGTTGCATGCATAAATAACATCACCATACATCATTTATATTATAAATATTATAATATATATTTAGAATGTATGGATCTGTTATTTATTTATTTTTCGTTACTATAGTATATAATTGTTATATATGGAATGTAATGAAAAATGAAACTGTGTGATGCATAACACCACTTTAGTAAATTATAATTGTTCTAATTTTTCAAAGTATTTCATTAGATGCAATTTTAGGTTTGATTATTTCATTTATACTTTATAATGGTTATAAGTTAAATGAAATTAGAACTAAAATCTATAATAAAAAGTTGCATGCTAACATAGGTTATAATCATTTTTTTAAATGGTTTAAAATTTGATTCACATTAGACCTATGATCACAGTATTTCTAATAATAGGATTATATTGGTTTGAAATAAAAGATTAAATTTATTACACACGTGTCTTTAAGGGACCTTTGTCTAAGGACGATTATGTCTAAGCTGGGGTACTTAAGCTGACGAAAATGGAATACTCTTACCTGGAACTGACCTAGAAGGTGAATTAGACAGATTTGTTACAAGTATAGAATAAGTGATTAATGTTTATTAAAATGTTTAATAAACATAAATCAATATTGTTAAACTATCCAAAGTAAATGTTACATTAGACAAAGTTAACAAACGCTTAACAAAAATAATTATCCATGTTTTTCTAAGTTAATCAACCCTAGGTAAATCACTTAAATGGGGGGGGGGGGGGGGGGGGGGGAGGGGAATGGGGTACATGATAACTCATTTTTCCTATCACGTTTCTCCCTAAAAGTTCACATTGTGAGACCTATACTTGACCTCGAGGTACCTTTGCTTGTGTTGAGCTACTTGCTCTGCCATTGCATTTTGGACTAATTCATGTATCTTCTCCATTGCAGTTGATGTAACAGCTTCCTCAATACGTCCTGGCACTAGATGGTGTCGGAGCTAGTGGAACATTCTGACTTCCTTTGACTTCATCCTCTTGTGCTCCTAACGTGGAAGGGTCATGGACTTGTGGATCTTAAACTTGGGAGTTTTGGACTTGTGAGTCCTGAACTTGTGGATCCCGAACCATTCCTCTAACTTTCATTTCTACTCTGAGTTTTAGTGCCACACCCTAACATTCACATTGTCAACTCACGTCGGCAGTGTGGTCGGTCATCAAACACATTTGGCATAGCATCGTTGGTTGGTTTCGCTCCAAGCCATCTGTTTAACAGTAGTAACCAAGTCAGAAATTTGGCTTTTAACTTCACTTACCTCAACTAAAGACTTGATGCTCACAGAAGCTATGATCCTCAATTGGTGTTTATTTTTAGCCATAGTAGCAATAAACTTCTTCATCTCATTAGGAGTCTTGTTCACGAGCGCTCCTCATGTTGCGGCACTGATGTTGCTTTTATCTTGTTGCAACAAGCCTTGATAGAAGTATTGTATCAACATCTATTTTTCAAAGCAAAAATTGTTGGG
This sequence comes from Benincasa hispida, assembly GCF_009727055.1. Taxonomy (NCBI): domain Eukaryota; kingdom Viridiplantae; phylum Streptophyta; class Magnoliopsida; order Cucurbitales; family Cucurbitaceae; genus Benincasa; species Benincasa hispida. Next base: position 13,001,999 of record NC_052353.1, on the reverse strand, counting down.
TTATATGTCCTAAAACTCGCAGTTTGTAAAGTTAAACATATTCTATTATCAATAAAGATGTTATTGACGTTTATTTAATAAAACTATTATTGAATATGTGAATTGCACTTGTAAAGTCTATATCCAATAAACTAAAAGATCCATTACTATTACATGAGTACTTAAACTTTATGTGGAGACATAAGAGTGGATCAGATTCAAGTAAATAGTCAAAATGATCTAGTATATGAATAAGATTGGGTGCCTTATTCTGGTAACACTGTTGGATGCGGCTCACTCTATAGTTTACAATTTGTTGTAAAGTGCTATAAACGAAGTGATCCTGATTCATTCATATATTGACATGAGGAGCAGAGGTGTCCTATGCAATGAGTTTTCATAAGATCAGACCAAGAATTAAGTCACTCTTACTTTATAACGTTTTTTATTGTTTAAAACTAACTATTTCAAAGCGATGACCTAAGTAACTTGACCTTAATCCTAAGCTTACTATGAACTTCTGCTTATTCGGGATTATCCTTAGATTTGCATGGGTGAAGGTTGGCTCAACAGTGCCGGCTCAATAAATCTCCCATTTCAGGTATAAGATCGGCTAGATAGCTGGGGACATAGGATGCAAGACGGAATTCACTTCTACCCGCTTTTAGGGATAGTAGAGAGATTGTTTCTTTAAGTGCTAACAATGGGTCTTGAACAAAGGGCCCCATCCTTTCATTAGCTCGAGGGGGACTCAACTTAGTGATTGGATCACAAACCAATTTTTCATTAGAGAATTAGTGGGACTTAAAGAGCAAGATGTAATTTCGGGGGTAAAACAACTTTTGACCAACCGTTATTACGAGCAACTTGTGAAGGGTTAACTTACTAATCATGGTTATATCGAGTGGACATAATATGTCTATATTGAGGGGAGTGCAACTACTGGACTTCAGTGGAATGGCTCGGTAGTTAACTAATTAATGGTGGTTAATTAGGTTAAAGAATTTAGTCGGTTATTTGTGCATCATTGGAGCCCATGATCTGTAGGTCCATGAGGCCCGACTAGTAACTCATATTGGATTAAACCTTAGAATAGTGTGGCGGACGAATTTGAAGTGTTCAAATTCGATTTTTGGAACAAAGCATTAAATATATATGATATATTTAACCTAATGTTTAATTGTGAATTAAACATAAAAAGAGAGAAAATAGGAGATATTTAAATAAGATTTAAATATCAAGATTATGAATACGGGTTCATATAAATTGGGATAAGTGCTGGATTTAATATTAAATTAAATTAATTAAATTATTTAATTAATTATTTAAAATTAATTTAATACTAAAATTGATTATTGGAATTAATTTTGAATAAATGTAATTGGTCAAATTGCATTAAAAGTCAAATTATTAACTAGGTAAAAAATGCAATGGAAGTCAAATTATTGACTTTTGACTTTTGAAAGTCAAAAAGTCAAATTGTTGAATTTGGACTTTAAGAGTTAAACTTGACCAAGTTAGTGGAAAGATCCAATATTTGTGAGTGGGAAATGCCAACTTTTGCATGGCTAAATGTTGTCTTCATTTGAAGACACTTGTCCTACTAAGTCCCACTTTGAGTTAGTGATTTTTCAGTGTCAAATTCTTATCAAACTCAAAGTTGCATGTTCTCATGTAATGGTGTTTAAAATGGAGTGTTTAATATTTTTGAAGAACTCTTGGCCATAGCGGATTTTGATGAGATTATGTGATAATCTCATCTCTTTTTTTCTCTCAAAGTTTTAGCCTTTTTCTCTCTAAATTAGTCACTCACCGGATTCCACCATCACGTTCTAAGGCCAGAGAATAGTCGGGAAGACTCTCATGGTGGTCTACGAACCATTTGTGAGGAGATTGGAGCTAATTTGGAGAAGATTAAAAGACTACAAAGGTAGTATTATTTTCCTCTTTTACTTGTTTTATCGCATCCATGCTTATCTTTGTAATTAACCTAATTAGAGTACTTTAGATCATTTTTTCTTCTGCTGTGCATGTGTTCGATGCATTAAAAATGTATGAATATATTTATTCTTTATTTTCAATATCTACTTCTATATCTCTTTCTTCACAAGCTAGTCTATAAACATGTTTAATGGACTCAATTTCTCTAACTGGTGCAAACAAATCTGATTTCATCTTGGTGTTATGAATCTTGACTTGACATACATTATTACATATATACAAAAATAAAATAATCATACATCAAATCCATAAATAAAAGCATCAATTTGGATCCAGATTGGCTTTTTAAACCATTAATTAAATTAATATAACTATTATATTAATTTAATCAAACAAAAAAAATATAAAACTAAATCATTACAAAAGAATTGAAGAAAATCGCTTAAACCGAATCGCTAGGGAGCCAAACTGCTGTACCAGAATTTGAAACGTGTGCGCCTCTTAAAATTCGGAGTGTCGCAATGCTCTTCGCCAATGTTGCGACACTGGCATCATTGCAATGCTTATCATTATGTTGCTCGCAGCATTGTGACGCTCCGCACAGTGTTGCAATGCTGCAATTGTAGTGTTGCAATGCTGAGGCTTCTGCGTTATAGCGTTGGTGCCAAAAACTTGATGAGTGGAAAAGAGTGAGAAAATAAATATGCATCTTAAGTTATGCATTGATCTCCATTCTTCGGTGGTCATGCGTTGGACTAGAAAATGTACAATATGCGTTTAAGCATGTATGCGATGACCATGCGTTTCTGTCACAAGTTTTCTTGCTTTCTTGCCAAGTATAACGAGAACACAAGTTTCTCAAGGTGATCTGAGGTCGAACATAGGGACTTGTGACTCAATAATGTTTGTGAAGTAATGCGTTTGAGGCGATGAATAAAAGAAAAAAGTTAAAAGGATTATGCACTACTTCTACTCCTAACTAAATAGATTGAGCAATGGAAGTTTAACTATGAGAATTGGTAGAGATGCAGTAGTTGTTAACGCATAATAATATTCATTATGCTAGATCGCCCAAGTAATCCCAACTTGCCACACTAACGCATCGCACACCTCTCGATGGCTAGCCGCATGCCTATATCTCTATAATGCATGGTTACGTCGAGCATAAGATCGTTCCTATCTCTAGGAATAATGCATACTTTGCTTTAGTATGTTCCACTACTCACCCTCTTAGGCAATTAGTTGCGGCTAATCAGCTCATAGACAAGCATTGTGATGGCTCATAAACAAGTGTTACTACTGCCTCAAACCAAGCGAAGAAGATTAACACACTATACTCCCGCAATGCACACCTTTCGATGGGTTGCTACATGTGTCCTATCTCTAGGCTGCACGATTGAGTATACGACTACCTTTGATAACTAAACAATGAATGTAAACGATGATAAAGGAGAAGAAGATGAAGAAGATGAAGCTGAAGAAGCTAATAGATGCATTGATTACAAAATGTATTAATGTCTTAAGCCAAAATGTAATACAATATAGAGATAAGAGGAGAGGTGGAAGGCTAGGTGCAAGAAATCTCTTGCTTTTCATCGAAAATGCGTCAAGGATGCTGGTGGCGCCATGGATGGATGGTGGAGAAGTCTCTCTCGAGCTCTATCTTCGGTGTAGCTCTAGTCATCAGTCGGAAGGGTCTGTGGAGGTGGAGAATCCTCAAAGAGTGTCTGCTCATGCTCTCATCTGAGATCACAAGGATCCGCCTCAAGGCAGAAGCTCGGATACCTTAAATTTGGGCTCCAAGGCTCTATTTATAGAGCTCAAATGCCGATAGCATTGGTGGTCCCACTCTGAATCACTGCCACTTCTGATGCGGTAGGTGAAATGTCAACATCATCTTATCTCTTTGATACTCCCAAGGTATATGTTTATGCTTGTTTCTCCTGAAGTATTAACGCATTCCATTCACTTTGCGATCGACCTTCTATCATGGTTATCACTCTGTAGCTGTGGCATTCCATGCGATGAACTGGTCTTCATGAAGATCATTGCATGCGATCAACTTTGCGGTGGTTTGGGATCAACGCATGCGATCGATTCCTGGGATAGCTACAAAATAGACATTTTGACCCAGAATAACGCATAATATAGATTAGCAGAGATTTTCAGTGTTGATCGACGCAAGCTCACTTTTCACATGAATTCTTTGTATTATCAATGCATTGATCCTTTCACAACACAATAATTGATCAATTCAACATCTGATTCTTTAATCATAAATTCAAAGTACTTTTATTGTTTTTCTCTCATAGTTACAACAATGAAAAATTGTCAGTCACATTGTGACAACCTAATTTTTGAATAATTTCTCATTGATGAGGTTGACATGTTCTATATTTACTCGACTCGATCATAGATTCAACTGAAGACAAAAATCAAATAGTTTTTTTTTTAGTTAGTCCAATAGCTTGACCAAAAAGGAAAACTCTCATCCCTTTCAAAGAAAAAAACAAGAAAAGAAAAACTTTCATTTGGATAATTTCGATTGAAAATTATTTGGAAATTAATTTCTTAGGAGGGTATTTCAGTAATTCCACCTTTTATGTGTTTTTATAAAGGCATCAACTTCCTTCTTTGTTCTTGTTTCAATAAACAATTGACAAATTTGCATTTTTTAGAACGTCTAAAATATTAAATAAAATTAATTTGTGATTTTTGTTGTTAAAACAAGAGAACAATTTTATTAAAAATGATTTCATGAGATATTTACGATGTGTAAAAATTAATGTAATAATAATATAATATAAATTCTAAACATGTGTAATAAGTATTATTGAGCGCGACATACATATAACTAAACCTAAAAATAGGTGGACGATTTCACTTTTTATTTTATTTTGTAACGATTCTCTCTCCTAGATTAAAATAGTTTAGCCACCAAACACAAACTATTATAATTTAAATTAAAATAGTTTGCACTCCAAATATAGACTATTGTTATTCACGAACTATAATAATCTTTGAATATAGTATTCAACTCAGTGCCTTAAATCGTTCTTCAAATCTCCTAAAAAGATTTTGAAATTCAAATGATGAAAAAAAAATTCAAGATTTGAATCCGAATTTTTGTAATTTGGGTCCATTTGATAATGTTCTCATTTTCCGTTTTTTGTTTTTTGTTTCTTGTTCCCTATTCCCTGTTTCTTATTTTTTAAGAACTAGAAATAGGAAAATGTTTGGTAACTATTTATGTTGTTTTTTGAAAAAGAAAAAGAAAAACAATAATTTATTTGATAACTATTTCTTGTTTCTCGTTTCTCATTTTTTCCTAACATAAATGAAGATGTACATAAAATATAAGCAGCGGATCATGAAAAATATAACCCACAAAGATTACATCAATAAGTTTTCACAATCATAAAAAGTAGTATATATTTCATATATACCAACACGTGAAGTAGGATAACAAACCATTGAAAGTATATCATATATACTTGGCAACTGCTCTACTAAATTATATATATCCTTATATATAATATACCAACATATGTCAAATCTTACTATGTATATAACTTTATATTTCTTATATGATATTTCAACTTATGTCAGATAAATTCGTATATACATACACACACACACACACACATATTATATAAACTCCAATATATATAGAATTAACCCAAATTCATTTTCTCATTATTAGTTTATAGATTAATCACATAGATTAGTTAAAAAATTGAATATAATACCAAAAGGGTTAAGTATAATTGAGTTAACTGAGACTGAGGCACAACCTAGACTCCCATGGGGTATAGCAGTGGGGAATCTTGGATGATATGGGTCAACAAACTCGATGATGGTAGAGATTGAACCTTTGTCGCTTCTTTTAGATATTGCAGCCACTGATTATTGAGCCACCAGCTAGATTTCATCGATGCTTGGGTTAATTGGTGAGGGGAGAGTGTGGACATCTTTGGGAAATTGTAGACTAGCCTTGGAGCCACGGTAGTAGAAGGCAACAACGTCGAAGGCCCTCGTTGCCTTTTTCACTATGTTAAAACTCCCCATTCAAAAGGACTTCTTCTGAGTTGAGTTGTGGATCTTCACTACCCACTTCCCCATGACCTTTTTCTCACGCCTTTGTACTTTTTCCCAACACCCATTTCTATGTTGAGCTCAACATGAATAAAACAATCCCATTTCATTTATAGAGTTTTCCATTACATTTTCAAAATCATTCTACCGCCAAATTCTAATCTTCATTGACTTTCTTTAATAGTAACCATTAGGCTAGCCACCATCTAATGTACTTTTCTTTTTTTCCTTTTAACCATTAACCATTAACCATTTTATGCTCAACCTTACTCTGGGGTGCTCATGGAATTATTATATTTCTGTTTAACATTATTACTTATTAGTTCAATTTTTTAAAACTGTCTGGTGCGTTCTTATCTCCTAAGTTCATACTAAATTTTAGGGCAAATATCAATATGGCAACAACGTCGAAGGCCCTTACTACCCTCTCCATTGTGCTGAAATTGTAACATCCCATGTATTCGTAATTTTTTTTATTAAGTATTTACTGAAGGAAAATTTAGATTTTATATCACAAGAATTTAATTTGAAGTTATTATCAAAATTATGCAGGCTAATTGTTGGGTCGTTATAGATAGGAAGAAAGTAACATCTCGTATATTCATAATTTTGAATTAAATTCACATGAATTTATCTCTTCCCTCTCTCTCCCTCACGCGCGACACACCCCTACAAATTATCTCTCTCTTTTGTCTTCATGAAGCGCCCCTACCCTCTTAGATTTTTTCCTCCTTGCCGTTCGTCACTTCGCCCAACAGTTGTGCTGCCGCTCGCCTCTAGCTAGCTACTGCACCATTTGTCAGATCTGAGCACGTTGCTTGTTTGCCGCCACTGATCTGCCGCACAAATTTTCTTTCCTTCGTCACTGTTCTTATTGGATTTTGGTTTCGGGATTGAAGTTGTGTATCCTTTGGGATTCACTAAAGGTTGTGTCTCCTTCGGGATTCACCAAACTGATGAAACACGAGACATACGCTGCGGAAAAAGGACCTAATTACACTCTAATTGCTTTTAACTTAAAGGGAAAAAGCATGCAATTGAAGGAAAAAATAGTAAATTAAAAAATACCTTTGAAGCACTCGAAAACCACTCTTCCTCGCTGAATCTCGACCCGAACTCTTCCGGACTACCACTAGAGTTGACCTACTATCCTCTGGACTCAGAATCGGGTTGTGGGACCCGATGGATGAAGAAAACCGAGAGAGAGAAAAAGATGGAAAATAGAAATGGATTTTCTTTTTGGTGTGAGTTTTCTTTTTTTTTTTCAGCCCAATTTTGAAAACTAAATTTGGCAAAATGTCAAAAAGTTTTTTAATCCAAATTCAAAAGCTCATATTTATAGAAAAGGGCCATGCAAAATTGCATAAAACAACTTCATAAAAAACCCAACACCTAGAATCCACTATCTAAGTGGGATTAATGTCTCCACTACAAGCCAACACGTAGCCCACTATTTTCGTAATGGAATTATCCAACAAAAGTTTGGATTCTTCCACTAACTTTAGTCAAAGGGCAAAATAGTCATTTGGTCAAAGTCAAACATTGACCGAAAAGTGAACATTTTGACTTTTATGATTTTTTTCGTGTTGACTAATTTTAACCTATCGAGCATGAATCCGCATTCATTTTTTCGAAATTCAAATCACATTTGAATATAAGGTCGTTCAAAGTTTGACTTTTCAAAGTCAAAAGTCAACTCTTTGACTTTTTACATCTTTGACCATTTCCATTATTTCCGAGCTTTCGAATATGAACGTATTCATATTCTTGATATTTAAATCACATTTAAATATTAAATTTGTATCTCTAAACTGAAAAACCGACCACTATATCACATATACTTGTCGGTTTCTCTCTCTTCACCTAATTCAAACAATTCGAATCATTCAATCATATTGTTCTAAGATTAATCCATATGAGCTAGTGGGGGAACCTAATGGACCTACAGATCATGGGCTCCAACAATCTGAGATTTGCTGGCTAAAACTCTTTTAGACGGAGCTAATCAACATTCGTTAACTAACGGGTCATTCCACTATAGTTCCGTAGTTGCTCTCCCCTCACTATAGATATATTTGTGTCTATTCGATATAACCATGATTAGTAAGCTAATCCTTCAAAGGTTGTTCGTAATCTCGGTTGGGTCATAAAAACCGTTTTACCCCCAAGACTACATCTTGTTCCTTAAGTTCCATTGATCCTCTAATGAACAATTGGTTTAAGGTCCAACCTATAAACCGAACCCCTCTCAGGCCAAGGAAAGGGTGGGGCTCCTTGTTCAAGACCTGGACTCAGTACTAAAGGGAACAACCTATCTACTATCCCTATAACGGGTAGGAGTGAATTTCGTCTTGCACCCTATGTTCCCAGTTATCTACCTGATCTTACCCCTGAAATGGGAGGCTTATTGGGCCAGCAATAATGAGCTGCCCTCACCTATGCAGATCTAAGGATAATTCTGAGTGAACATGTGTTCATAGTTAGCTCAGGATTAAGATTAAGTTACCAAGGTCATCAATTAACAAAATAGACAGTTTTATACATAAAACGACATTTAGAACGTAAAAAGTGACTATTTCATGGTTCAATCTTATGCAAACTCATTTCATAGGATGCCCCCACTCACATATCTCTATATGAACGATTCAGGATCACATCGTTTGTACTAATTACAAAGTGGGCCGCATCCATAGTGTCCCCAGAATAAGGTGCCCAACTTTATTCATATACTATTGATCATTTTGGCTATATATTTGAACTTGATCCACATTTATGTCACTACATAAAGTTCAAACTACATTAAATAGCCTCAGGACCTTAGTTTATTGGATTCAAGATTATAATTTCAATAACAAATTTATCGAAAAACAAAACATAAAATGTTTATTAATTTAAAAACTACGAGTTTTGATGTGTTATTTTATTAAGTGTGGAATATGGATGATATGTGTTGATGGAATTACGTTATGCACTCAAGTTTCCCCAGCGGAATTCAAGTGTAAATTCCTCCGAGTTTCCTGGTAAGTCCAGGGTCGATCAGTGAAAATAGTTTGCGTTGATAATTTTCATATGAAAACTTTGCGGTAACCGGTAAAATAAATAAGGTGGTTGGTTTGTTGGTTGCATTGATTGAAAATAAATGAAATAAATGCGGCAGATTTGAGAAACGAAAGTTACGTTGATAGATGCAATGAGTATGCGATGAACGGGTTGAATGCAAAATGAAAGATCTTTAGCTAGCATTACTTGAGAATGCGTCAGACTATGCGATCATGTTACTACCATGCATAGCAAGTCATTTTCCAATGAAAATGCGATGCTCCTAAATCTAGGACGCAAGTGTTGCATGCAAAATGTCCATAGAGCTTATTCCTAAGTCTCTACTCTTGTCCTATGCGTTGATGCAAAATGCATGAAAGCAAGGTGACCGCATACAATCATATCTTATTGCTAAGATGCATGCGATGCGTTGATAACAAATAGTGCTCATTCCTAAGCGCCTATCTCCCATTTATGCGTTCTAATCTAGTTTTTCCAAACCTAGATTCTAACCTGACCTTCCCAAGTCCAAATCCTGTCCTTAGACTACCCTCCCGAATATCTCTAATAGACGAATGAGGCATACATAAACAAGATAACCACAAAGAATGAAGATTCCCTCATTGTGCTAGCTAAATGCTTCTCAATTCATTCAACTAATTTAGCTACTCATGCGTGAATCACAGAGAGTGAATAGATATAGAGAAAGAAATTCCATTCTTATAAATAAGTTAAGTACAAAATGCTAATGGAAGTTAAGGTAGAGAGCCTGGTAGCAATTCCTTGCTAACCGAGGATTTTTTACACTGGATCTCTATTCTGAACTAAAGATATTCCCGCTTCCCAAGCTTCGGTGTTTTCCCAAGCTCGCCGGAACGATCTACTGGCACACTTTCTTCCTCGCGTCCGCCTTAAAATGAAAGAAGACTATGGACAGAGACGCGAACTTATAAAATAATGAAATAATCGATTGCTTAGCCCCTTCTCTAAAGAATGCACTTGGTATTTATAGGGCATCAAAGGTGAAAGACGGCTTCTCTCTCTTGGCTGTACAGATGGGACAACTTTAATTCCTGACTGATGTGCCAGATAATTGTCATCAATAAAGCTTGATGTACTTTGTGACCGTTATCGGCTGTCAACTTAATTTGGATCTGACTGCCGTCAGCTTTTTGTCCCATCGATCTTAATTGTCCTTTCGTCTGGATGCGCCCACCATGTTGTGGTGATTCTTCTTGGGTGAATGTTTATGAGCATAATCAATGCAAAGTCTTGCGGAGAAGTTGCGCTCGACCAATGTATTCCTATGATTGCATTCTTTGCATTGCGTTAATGCATCATTTTGCACAAATATATAAAGATCAATTGCTCTAATGCGTTAGACGCATGTGACTGCAATATTATAGAATTTATGCTTAATGGACGCAATTTAACATATTTCATCAACGCAATCCAACATTATTTAAGGATTTAGCACTATGATAACGTGCATTTCTGCCCGTTATCACACTCCCAAATTTAAACAATGCTTGTCCTAAAGCATAAACTAAGGATTCCTTTAGCAAGTTAGCCACAAAGTTCTTTCCCTATATTTCTCAAGGATACTTCATTCAAATCCTATATGCCAGAATTTCCTTAAGTCTTATTCAAATCTCTTCCTAAAATACTTCTAAGACTTAGGGATTGCAAGCTTATCTTTCAAAAGGACTTTACTGAATTTCGGAACATCGCATGATTTATTTCAAAAAGAAAATTTTCCACTGGGGTGTTAAATGATTTATCCTTGCACAAAAATTTTTTCTTCATTGCTATTTTTTTCTGACCTTGCGCCGATCCGAGTGCCTTGCCTTCGTTTTGGCTTGCCCCCACGGGTGTCATGCGGACATCCAACTACGAGCAATGCACTATTTCTCAGACTAAACTCATACCAACTTGGTAGTGGAGTTGCAGTCATTTATTTATGCGTTGATCCTGGTGACTTACTTTCATTTTGGCTTGCCCCCACGTGTGTCATGCGGACATCCAACTATGGGTAAATGCCTTTCGCAACTTAACTCGTATCAACATGGGTTTCCCATCACGTTGACAGTGGAGTGGTTATTCAATTTTTTTTTAGAGAAAGAACAGAAAATAGCAACGTCGAAATAAATACCTCACCCCCAAATTTAAAATACGGCAATGTCCTCGTTGCTAAAAGAAATTAAAATAAGTCATGTGATGGGCATAGAATGCGTTGTAAAAGAGAGTTTGAAAGAAAGTTAGCAAACTCCTAACTTCTAGAAATATTTCATGAGGTGACTATCTTATGATCTAAGTTGACTCTAGTATAGACGAAAGAAATAGAAGCATATTTTTCATCATTGAAATCATACTTGGTGAAGAACAACATGCGGTAAACTACTAAATTTATCTACTCGACAAATGATTGCGGTAATCAGGGAGGATGCGGTGATAAAATTTTGAAAATTAAAATTCAATGTGATAGCGCAAAATTTGAAATAAAGATAAGGAAGAGTACACCCCCAAATTTTGTGCTCGCCCGCATTGAGTATTGATGCATCCATCCCTGCGGTGATCTTTGCTTCTGTGGATTGCGGTGATGGAATCAGAATATTTGTTTCTTCTTGTAGTATCTTTGCAATTCTGTGCCTTAATCCTTGTAAACAGACAAAGAGAGGGTCAAATGATTTCAAAACAAAACAACATGTGTTTTTTTTTTTTTTTTTTTTTTTTTAGAGAAAGGTAAGTGAAATACAGATAGTAGTCACGTGACGAAGATTTAAATGTTCAAGAGTTGAGTAAAGGATAGTCTGGGTTTTTCAACTTGCAGAGGCTGTTTCTGGCTGAAAATTGCCTTCGCAATATGCTTTGATTCGTTGTCCATTAATTTTAAATGTTCGACTACTGTCCTCAGTGATTAGGTCCACCGCACCATGTGGAAATATCTCTTTGATGATGAAGGGATCAAACCAGCATGATTTTAATTTTCCTGGGAAGAGTCGTAATCTTGAGTTGAAGAGTAAGTCCTTTTGTCCGATTTGGAGGTTTCTAATGCATATGCATTTATCATGCCAACGCTTGGTGCGCTCTTTATAAATCTTCGCATTCTCATATGCGTTGATCCTCCATTCTTCTAGCTCGACTAGCTGCAGTTTCTGCGCTTCTCCTGCTTTCTTTAGATCAAAATTCTGTTTCTTGACTACCCACAATGCTTTATATTCCAGCTCCAAAGGCAAGTGACACACTTTGCCGAATACCAACACATAAGGGGACATACCTATAGGTGTTTTAAATGCGGTCCGGTATGCCCATAATGCTTCATCAAGCTTCATTGCCCAATATTTTTGCTAAGGTTTGACTATCTTCTCAAGTATCAATTGAATTTCCCGATTGGACACTTCAACTTGGCCATTTGTTTGCAAATGGTATGCGGTGGCCACTTTGTGGAGGATATTGTACTTGTGCAGCAGCTCCTTTATATTGTGGTTGAAAAAGTGTGATCCTTCATCACTTATGATGGCACGGGGAGTGCCAAAACGCGTGAAAATATTTTTCTTCAGGAACTGGGAGACTACTGCCGCATCACTTATGGCGCATACAATTTCCTCTACCCACTTGGAAATGTAATCGACAGCCAATAGAATATAGTGCTTACCATTTGAAGGAGGGAATGGTCCCATGAAATCAATCCCCCATATGTCGAATAGTTCCAGCTCCAGGATAGTATTCATTGGCATTGCGTTCTTCCATGAAATGTTGCCAGTGCACTGACACCGATCACATTTCATTGTGTAGTCAGTAGCATCCTTGAATAATGAAGGCCAAAAGAGTCCACTTTGTAAAACTTTGGCTGCAATATGTTGTCCTCCAAAGTGCCCTCCATATGGCGAATCGTGGCACTGTGATAATATGCGTTGTTGAGCAGCATTTGGGACGTATAATAGAATGATTTGGTCTGCACCTCTTTTATACAGATTTGGCTCATCCCAATAATAATGCTTACATTCATTCTTGAGCTTGTTCTGTTGATGGTAGGTGTAATCTTCAGGAAATTGTTCACAGACCAAATAATTAACGATGTCTGCATACCAGGGCAGTTCTTCTATGCGAAACAGCTGCTTGTCCGAAAACACAACACTCACTTCAGATTCATTGCGGTTAACCTCGGGATTTTCCAATTTGGACAAGTGATCCGCAACTTGATTCTCTATCCCCTTTCGATCAATTATCTCGATATCAAATTCTTGAAGGAGGAGAACCCATTTGATCAATCTCGGCTTTGCATCCCTCTTTGTCATCAAATATTTGATTGCCGAGTGATCAGTATGAATGAGTACCTTGGTTCCCAATAAGTATGCCCAGAATTTTTCCAACGCAAAGATCACAACCAGGAGCTCTTTTTCAGTGGTGGTATAATTAATTTGAGCAGGGTTCAGAGTTTTACTCGTATATGCGATGAGGTGCAAAATTGTTTTCTTCTTTTGCACTAGTGTGGCTCCCATCGCATACCCGTTTTCGTCGCATATGATTTCGAACGGCAGTGTCCAATCCGACGCAATTAAGACAGGTGCGGTAATCAACGCATCCTTTAAAATTCAAAATGTGTTGAGGCAATTGTTGTCGAATTCAAACTTTCTGTCTGCCTCTAGTAACGCACTCAATGGTCTTGCTATCTTAGAAAATTCTTTAACGAATCGTTTGTAGAATCCAGCATGCCCCGGGAAGCTTCGTACTGCCTTCGCGTTGGTTGGAGGTGGAAGCTTTTCAATTGCGTCAATCTTTGCTTTGTCCACCTCAAACCTTTCTCGAGAGACCTTGTGTGCCAACACTATACCCTCTGTCACCATGAAGTGACATTTTTCCTAATTGAGCACCAGGTTCGTCTCTTCACATCTTTTCAGAATTTTCTCCAAATTGGCCAGACAGACTTAATAAGTGTTCCCATAAACGAAAAAGTCATCCATAAATATTTCTATTGAATCCTCGAGATAATCTGAAAGATTGCCATCATGCACCTCTGGAACATGGTTGGAGCATTGCAGAGGCCAAACGACATGCGACGAAAAGTGAATGTTCCATATGGGCAGGTGAATGTGGTCTTGTCTTGGTCTTCAGAAGCTATCATGATTTGGTTGTACCCGGCGTATCCATTCAAGAAATAGTAAAAATCATTCCCTGCCAATCTGTCCAGCATTTGATCGATGAATGGCAGAGGGAAGTGATCTTTCTTTGTGGCCGCATTCAATTTGCGATATTCCATACATATGAGCCATCTAGTGATGGTTCTTTGTGGTATTAATTCATTATTCTCATTGGGGATAACTGTCATTTGGCCCTTCTTCGGCACACATTGCATGGGGCTGACCCACGTGCTATCTGCAATGGGATAGATAATGCCCACATCTAGCCACTTGATAATCTCCTTTTTGACGACATCTTTCATCGTAGGGTTAAGTCTGCGTTGATTCTCAATGGTTTCTTTGTGGTCGTCCTCAAGACGAATGTGGTGCATGTAGTATGTGAGGCTAATTCCTCTAATATCAGCAAGTGTCCAGCCGATTGCTCGCACATGCTTTTTAGGAATGCTCATCAACGCATTCTCTTGATCTGTGTTAAGTGCAGAGGGAATTATCACTGACAGCTTCTCATTCTGCCCCAGAAATGCATACTTTAGATGTGTTGGTAGGGTTTTTAGTTCAAGGGTTGGTGGCTAAATGAGAGAAGGTTGCGTTATTTTTCTATCTTCTTTTGGCTCTTCTTCATGCATTGCGATCGATCTTTCTTCTTTATTTGTTTTTGCTACGATTGCTTTGCAGGCAGCTATGGATGCGTTGGCATCCTCTTCTTCACACTTTTCATCAGACTTTTCTTCTTCAATCAAATTCATGTCATCATTAGAATCTTGCAAGTCTTCCTCATCAGGAAATTTCATGGCACAAATTATATTAAATTTGAGCTTCTGTCCATTTATGCTCAAATTGATCTCACCCTTGTGCACATCAATTTGAGCACGACCTGTTGATAGGAAAGGTCGCCCCAAAATGATGGGCACTTCTTTATCGGCCTCATAATCAAGGATGATGAAGTCAGCTGGCAAAATAAATTTATCAATAGTGATCATCACGTCCTTCACCTTACCCTCTGGATGAACCAGAGATCTGTCGACCAGTTGGAGAGTCACGGATGTAGGCACATGTTGCCCCACATTTAGTTGTCGAAAGATTGACAACGACATCAAATTTATGTTGGCCCCCAAGTCACACAAGGCTTGCCCAATATAGAGTCCTCCTATGGAGCAAGAAATAGTGAAGCTCCCAGGATCGCTCATCTTCGGTGGGATAATAAATTTGGAACTTTGCATTAGTGGCACCGTGGCAAATTTTCCAGCGCCTCTTTTCTTGGTTACCATGTCCTTCAAAAACTTGGCATAGGTAGGCATTTCCTCAATCGCTTCACTAAAAGGAATGTTAACATGTAATTGCTTTAACATAGATAAAAAGCGTTGGTACTGTATCTCTTCGTTTTTCTTCTTCTTTAGCCTCTGAGGGAAATGTGGTTACTGGACTTTCACGGTTCCTATTTCATTTGACTTTGAGGTTGACGCAACCTCAGGTTCTACTGCTTCATTTCCTTTTTCTTCTTCTTGCATTGCCGCAATCTCAGGTTTAGCTAGGATTGAAGTTGATCTGTTCTGCTCCTTCTTTTCTCCTTCCACAGTCTTTCCACTACGCAATGTCACAACCTGACATTGCTCCTTACCTGAACCCCCTGGGTTGCATCGAAGCTCGGTTGAACTTGGTAGCACCCTTTGCGGTCTACTTTTGAGCTCATTTGCAATTCAAGGTTGCGGATGGACGTAGCCTAGCTTTGCAGCACCGTCTCATTTTTCTCTATATATTGCTTCAATAGGCCTTCTAGGGAAGAAGATTGTGGTGGTTGTTGTGAGCTACTTACTTAGTTGCTCTGTTGACCATTGCTGCGTTGAAAAAACCCTGGTGGCTCTTCTTTTTGCGCCACATATTGAAAATTTTGTTGTTGATTCTTCCAAGCAAAGTTCGGGTAGTTTTTCCACCTGGGGTTGTAGGTGTTGGAAAAGGGGTTATTCTTTACAAAATATACAGACTGTGGGTTTTGTGAACAATCCTCCATCGCATGCCCATCATCGCAAGTCACACACCTTGCGGTGTTTTGACTTATTGCGTTGATTTGCCCACCTTGTGGTGTTGGGCTGCTGATCGTCATTCCTTGAATCAAATTCATCATTGCGGTCATTTGGTTTTGCAATGAGACAATAGCACCGTTATTTGTGTCAGAATCTTTGAGTCTTAATCTCTGGTCGTTCTCCCTCTAGTCTTCATGATTCTTGGAGAGGTGATCCAGGATATTCTTCGCCTCATCATAAGTCTTATCAAGCAGACCACCAGCTGCTGCTACATTGACAGCGGTCTGCGAAGCAAGATTTAAATCATGGTAGAAAATTTCCATTTGAAGGCAATCTGAAAGCCCATTATGTGGACAATCTCGGACCAACCTTTTAAACCTTGCCCAGGCATCGCTGAATGATTCATCCATATCTTGTTCAAAATTAGTAATAAGCTTTCTCTATCTCACGTTCTCGGTAGGTGGGAAATACTTCTTCATAAACTTCTCTACCACCTGCTCCCAAGAAGTGATCTCCCCTGGTTCGAGCGAATAAGCCCATTTCCTAGCCTAATCATAGAGAGAAAATGGGAACAACGTTAGTCGAACCTCCTCAGCAGATATATTCGGGAACACAAAAGTATTGCAAATTTCAATAAAATTTCGGAGATGGGCGTGCGGATCCTCGCCACGCCTTCCTCCAAATTGACCTGCAGCCTGGATCATCTGTAGCATCACCGATTTCATTTCAAATCTACTTCCATCTAAGGCGGGCCTCATGATTCCCTGAGAGAAATCATAGAGGTTTGGCGATGCATAGTCCCTAATGGGCCTATTGCGATCGTTGGCCAACAGAATTGGATTTGCCATGACATTGTTGTTGTTTGGTACTTCATTCCTAGGCTGCTCCGCCATCTCTTCTTTATCGGATTGTGGTTGTTGTTGGCAGTCCCTTAGTCTCCTTTGAAATATTCTCACAATCTTCGAGTCGTAGTTCGCCAGAGATTGAGAGTTCTGCAAAGAATTCACAAAAATTACCGTTAACAACTATTTTGCCGAAGTCCCCGGCAATGACGGCAAAAACTTGATGCTTTATTTATTAAGTGTGGAATATGGATGATATGCGTTGATGGAATTACGTTGTGCACTCAAGTTTCCCCAGCGGAATTCAAGTGTAAATTCCTCTGAGTTTCCTGGTAAGTCCAGGATCGATCACAAGGACTTGTGAAAATAGTTTGCATTGATAATTTTCTTATGAAAACTTTGCGGTAATTGGTAAAATAAATAAGGCGGTTGGTTTGTTGGTTGCGTTGATTGAAAATAAATGAAATAAATGCGGCGGATTTGAGAAACGAAAGTTGCGTTGATAGATGCAATGAGTATGCGATGAATGAGTTGAGAAGATCTTTAGCTAGCGTTACTTGGGAATGCGTCAGACTATGCGATCATGTTACTACCATGCACAACAAGTCATTTTCCAATGTAAATGCGATGCTCCTAAATCTAGGACGCAAGTGTTGCATGCAAAATATCCATAGAGCTTATTCCTAAGTCTCTACTCTTGTCCTATGCGTTGATGCAAAATGCATGAAAGCAAGGTGACCGCATACAATCATATCGGCTAAGATGCATGCGATGCGTTGATAACAAATAGTGCTCATCCCTAAGCGCCTATCTCCCATTTATGTGTTCTAATCTGGTTTTTCCAAACCTAGATTCTAACCTGACCTTCCCAAGTCTAAATCCTGTCCTTAGACTACCCTCCCGAGTATCTCTAATAGATGAATGAGGCATACATAAACAAGATAACCACAAAGAATGAAGATTCCCTCATTGTGCTAGCTAAATGCTTCTCAATTCATTCAACTAATTTAGTTACTCATGCGTGAATCACAGAGAGTGAACAAATATAGAGAAAGAAATTCAATTCTTATAAATAAGTTAAGTACAAAATGCTAATGGAAGTTAAGGTAGAGAGCCTGGTAGTAATTCCTTGCTGACCGAGGCTTTTTACACTGGGATCTCTATTCTGAACTAAAGATATTCCTGCTTTCACAGGAATCGGCCCTTTCTCTGACTTGGAGCTTCTGGTGCTTTCCCAAGCTCGCTGGAACGATCTACCGGCACACCTTCTTCCTCATCTGCCTTAAAATGAAAGAAGACTATGGACAGAGACGCGAACTTGTAAAATAATGAAATAATCGAATGCTTAACCTTTTCTCTGAAGAATGCACTTGGTATTTATAGGGCATCAAAGGTGAAAGGCGGCTTCTCTCTCCTGGCTGTACAGATGGGACAACTTTAATTCCTGACTGATGCGTCGGATAATTGCCACCGATAAAGCTGGATGTACTTTTTGACCGTTATCGGCTGTCAACTTAATTTAGATCTGACTGCCGTCAGCTTTCTGTCCCATCGATCTTAATTGTCCTTTCGTCCGGATGCGCCCACCATGTTGCGGTGATTCTTCTTGGGTGAATGTTTACGAGCACGATCTGTCACATCCCACCTCAGATTACCCTCTAAACCTGGATAAAATGGTGACTGCAACAGTTACCAACCCTTTTGCTAGCACTTACCGCCTAACTATCCTATTAACCTTTACTCAAACCCTGAATACATACATATCATCAATATACCAACATATTACCTCGGAACTTAGCACATTTACATTACAGGGTTTCGCAACATTGTTCATACATGAATATTACAACTTAGTGAGCCCCTCTAGTATACTAGTCACTAGACAGACATGTGTTCTAACTAACATAGGTCTTTAATTACGCTTCCTTCAACCTCTTTTTTTGAGTGGCAGAGAAGCAGTAGAATAGTCTTTTGGGAACTGACCACTACCTAAAAGAAAACATTTGAAAACGTGAGCTAGAAGCCCAGTGAGTGACTTAATAAAAATATAAATCTCACGCTCAAAATCGGAAGCTTGAAACCATAATACTGAAACTAAAGTATACCAAGCAAACGTGTATATAAAAACTTTAAACCACCATTAAACATCATTATTCCTTAGTTGAGAACGAGCATACATCACTCTAGCTCATAAATGTCTGTCACCGGCCAAGAGACCCATACTTCGGCCTCCCTTTGCTAGTATATAGCCTAGGAGACCCATACTTCGGCCTCTCATTCAGAACTACCTATGACACATGGAGTTTTCTATGTACCATCAACACCTTAGGTACATTTATTCATATACCTTCCTTACCTTCAGTATCTGGCTCACTTAAGCTATCAAGTTCTCGAATATAACATAGAAAACTCTTTAGGATACCTTCCCTACCTTTAGTATCCCTTTTCATTATGTTTAGGAATACCAACGCATGTACTTTGACAATCTTAAGTATATAAAACATAGTACATCAAGCTTCATTCAACCTTAGCTTTAACCCTAACGCATGCTTCATACTTTGTAAAATAAGTTGACTTAAATCATGTTGAACTAGCTTGTAAAACTATTAGCATGCGTTAGATATGGAAAACATACTTGGAAAACTTATACATTAGTAACATCATGCGTTGATAAACATTCATAAGAATTAGCAATATCAAACTATCCTTCTAGCCTAGGAGAAGATATGACTGCCCTTATCCTTAGTTGAGAGTGAACTATTAGATCTAACCCTCAATGTCAACCTTGGTCGAGGAGAACCCTTTTGCTCAATCCCTCGATGTTGTATTACCTACGTGCACGTGGTTATAACTAAGTACTGCATACCTTAGGTACTTGACTAGGATACCTTCTCATTGTCCTTCAGTATCTGTCATATAACTAGTCATAAATATTTAGTTGAAAGAATACATTTTCATTGTCCTTCAGTATCCGTCATATAACTAGTCATAAACATTTAGTTGAAAGGATACCTTCTCATTGTTCTTCAGTATCTGTCATATAACTAGTCATAAACGTTTAGTTGAAAGGATACCTTCTCATTGTCCTTCAGTATCCGTCATATAACTAGTCATAAACATTTAGTTGAAAGGATACCTTCTCATTGTCCTTCNATACCTTCTCATTGTCCTTCAGTATCCGTCATATAACTAGTCATAAACATTTAGTTGAAAGGATACCTTCTCATTGTCCTTCAGTATCTGTCATAAACATTTAGTTGAACACTAAAGCTTAGTGCTCAAATCATCATACTAGTTCATCCATCACACTGGTTCATCATAAAAATGGAGTTACATAAAAACATACTGATAGTATTTGGACAAGATAACATATCTAAATCATGTCAATTCCATGGAAAATATGCTTTACTTAACATGAGAAACAGTTTCACAAATATGTTGCTTGGCAATCCGTTTAAACACTTAGCATGGGAAATATCTTCAAGAAATCATAATTTCTAAATCATTAAAATAGTAAGTCATCACACAATCACTCACAATTCGTTGGCCTCTTAATGGGTTATACGCCTCTCCTAGCTCTTCTTGGCCTGAAAGGATATAATTCTCGATTAAACTACTCATAATTCTTAGCAAAATTCCTTAAATAGTTCATTAACTAAAGGAACTTTCATCAACAAAGACAACTTTACTAGCGAGATCCTCCTCATGAGCGAGATCAGGGAGATCCTCATGAGCGAGATCAAGCTTTTCCTGGAAAACTGTCATCCTAGCGACGCTAACCTTACCAGTGAGATTCAGCCCAATTTCTAGCGATATTCCCTTATAGAGCGAGATCCTCATCACAAATTAGTGAGATTTCCTTCATTAGCGAGATCCTCTTTCTCCATATGAGTTGTTTGCTTGTTCTTCCCAAGCAACTGTCTGCTTATGCACAACTTCTCTGTTACAACTTCAAAAATTCATAACTCAAAATACATCCCTCTTTTGAAGAAACTTCCTTCTACAAACCTGTTTAGAATTAAGTTAGCAACATTAACGTAAAATTTCAGCTCAAAATTTCTCGTCATTTAATTTGGAGATTCAAAACTTCATCATTGACCCCAATTCAAGCAGCTGTCTACTTGTTCAACAATTTCCAGTTCTAAATTCAAAATTATATAACTCGATTTCCAGGTCTCATCTTAAAAAGTTTCATTCTACAAGGTTGTTTATAACTGAGTTAACAATATTTTCTCAAATATTTAGCTCAAAACACTTCGTAATTCGTCCTCGAGCATCAATTCTTCGCTAATGGCCCAGATTCACTCAAGAAACAAACCCTTCGTCTTTATTTTGCCCCTCTGGCCTTATTCTGGAGAATTTTTCTTCCAGAAGCCAAGCCATAGAAAATAGACACATAGAGCTTTCGAATGCCACTGAAATTATACAAATAGCCTAAGTAATTTTTCCAAACCGACCCAATGAACTCGACTTTCTTGCTTATATTACCACCCAAAATCCAGCATGAACTCTCCTTGTGCCACCTGGCCCACTATTGGTGATGAAGGGCTAGAATTTAGCAAATTTCCTTTTGCTAACTTCACTCACAATATTACTTCAGCACCATACCTCATTAGATGGCATGGTCTCATTCATATGCTTATTATGCATTCCATCATCAAGCATGATCATCCTTAGCCTAACCGAGTTTTGTCCTACTTTTACACTTAGCTACCCAAGAGCTTCTTTCTTCTTGCTTACATCTTCTTCCCTTCCTAAGTTATGGCTTCATTTAGCTCATTAGAAGACATCACATTACTTACTCTTCCTTGAAGTAATTAGAGTTTGGGTTTTACACGATCAACGCAAAGTCTTGCGGTGAAGTTGCGTTCGACCAATGTATTCCTATGATCGCATTCTTTGCATTGCGTTAACACATCATTCTGCACAAAAATATAAAGATCAACTGCTCTAATGCGTTGGACGCATGCAACCACAATATTATAGAATTTATGCTTAATGGACACAATTTAACATATTTCATCAACGCAATCCAACATTATTTAAGGATTTAGCACTATGATAACGTGCATTTCTGCCCGTTATCAAGTTTTAGGACATAAAATCCAACACAGATGTTGAGATTCCTTTGGGATTCATTAGAGTTAGTGGGTACTCCTAACTATGGTAGAATGAGTTTAGATGTTCATTTATATGTGTTTCATGAATATTAAGGGCGTATGTTCATCCCACAAGAGGTCGGCATCTAGAGGACATGGATGTCTGGCCTGACCCTGGTAGTGGGGTTACTTAATGAGTATTTTATACTCACCATTTCTTATTTATGCTTTTCAGGTAAGTGCAAGGACATACCGACGAGTGACTGAAGGAATCCGTGACCGTGCCATTGGGACTAAAGAAATGCTTCCACTCATGTTTCATATTTTAGTGTTTTACATTCCAGTCTTTATGTGAGAATTTAGAGTTCCATGGTTGAAATTTTTATTTATCAGACTTCATAAAATTTATTTTGAAAGATTTTCAGTTATTTGGATGTTACAAATGTATTTATGTAAATAAATTCGTTTAATTTAGTTAAAATCTATGAGAAAGTTGTTTTGAGATTTATGCAAGTATGAGGTAACGACCTAGTATAAGTCCTAGAAAGTCGAGTCGTTACAGTTGGTATTAGAGCTTAAGTTTTAGGTTATGTAGCTGACTTACGATGTAAATTTTGGTTTTGTGTCCCCTATGGATAACTACGAACCCTTCGTTTTCGACAGGTATGTTTTTCATTAAATATTTTATTGAAAATATGTTTAAAAGCCTTCATGTCTAAGCTTTATGTACTGAATGATTATCATTGCTAGTTTAATGACCTAAAAGAAGTTAATATGAGATAACTATTGGTTTTTGTATTATGGAAGGAAAGAATGATCACAATAAGGTCATTTGGCGTTAGTTATTCATGGAAGAACTGATAGAAATTAACATATATTTCTGCATAGATATTGAAACTTGATAGAACTATGAAGTGTTATGAACTTATGATGGGAAAGAAAGAAAAAGATGTATTTTTCTAAACCATAGAATAAGGTAGGCGAGTTGGGAATTCGTTGAGGAATAATATTATATTTCTCATTGAGGGAATAAAATTGGTGATACTACAAGAAATTTTGTCACAACGCATGCGTTCTTAAGTACGAGACTTAAGTTGATTTATAAGATAAGCAAGAGGTAAGGAAGAGATGGTGGTTTTATTAAAGATTACTAGATATTGAGTTCAAAATGTTTTAAGAGAGATTTTGAAAGAATTAATAGGTCATAATCAATTTCATGGTGTCAGAGTTGAAGGATTGAGTAAGGTATGGTGTTTCGGTTCTTCATGTAACATATTTAAAAGGAAGAAGAATTACTAGTTGGAGCATAAATGATAGTATAAGGAGCTCCTTACGAGACTTAATAAGATAAAATGAACAAGGAAAGTGAGGTGGTTGAAATTATAATTGGTTTTAAATAGGAGAAAATAAGTTGTTGGAACGAATTGTTGATCTCAGGGTACTTTAACTTTGTCTATGTCTTTATTGCAATGAAGGAGCTTAAGTTTAATTAGCTATACTAAGATGGAGGATCATAATTTGGAGTTTAAAAGCAATGTTAACTTGTGGAAAGTACCCTAATAAAAGTATGAAGTTTGAAATTGAATTGTAGGTTATAAAAGGGTTAGAAGTGGACACATATTTTGATATAGAGATTATGTTTCACTTGGAAAGTGAAAAAGAGAACCTTTAATTTATCGGTGGAAGATAAGTGGGGGGAAAATAAAAGCATTTAATGAAGGTATTATTATTTTGATAGGCTAAAGGAAATTAATATTTTAAGGTCAAAGGCTAAGTTTGATTTGGCTTCCTAAGTGGAGCGTTTGATGATTGCGAGCATTTGAGATTGACTTCAATTGGTAAATATCAATTTATACCCCTCAATTAACTATGGGGTTTGTATCAATTTTTATGATTTAAATTGATATAATTATTTGTTTGAGGCTTAAATTGATATAACTTTTAAAGTTCAAGGATATAAATGTATAGTTTCTCTAAATTTTATATTAATTGAGTTATGCTCATATATATATACATGTTGGGTTGTATGTTCTAAAACTCGCAGTTTGTAAATCTTTAAACATATTCTATTTACAATAAAGTTGTTATTGAGATTTATTCAATAAAGTTGTTATTGAGATTTATTCAATAAAGTTGTTATTGAACATGTAAATTGCACTTGTAATAACCTAAATCCAATAAACTGACGAACTCTTGATTATAATATGAATACTTGAACTTTATGTGGAAACATAAAAGAGGATCAAATTTGAGTTATAGTCAAAACAATCTATAAGTATAAGAATAAGGTTTGGTACCCTATCCTGAGAACCTATAGATATGACCTGCTTTGTATATTGATAGAAACGAAGTGATCCTAAAATCCTTCATGTGGAAGCATGCGAATGAAGGCATCATATGCAAAAGATGTTTGCATAAGACCAGACCATGAAATCATTTTTTTTTCTTTATAAACGCCATTTATTATTAAAACTGACAATTTCAACTCCATAACCTAAGGTAACTCGATCTCAATCTTGAGCTAACTATGAACTCCTGTTTATTCGGGATTATCCTTTAATCTACATAAGTGAGAGTAACTTAACATCGCCGCTCAATAAACCTTCCATTTTATGGGTAAGATCGGGTAGATAGCTGGAGACATAATTTTGCAAGATGAAATTCGCTCGTACCTGATCTCAGGGTTAGCAGATAGGTTGTTCCCTTAAATGCTGACTCCTACTCTTGAACAAAGGGGCCCCACTATCTCTATGATAGAAAGTGACTCAATTTATTTGTAGGACTATAAACCAATTGTTCATTAGTGAATTAGTGGAGACTTAAGAAGCAAGATGTATTATAGAAGTAGAACCGTAATTTTGACCAAGCTATAAATACAAACAATCGGTGAAGGATTGACTTACAAATCATGGATAAATCAAGTGGACATAAATATATCTACCGTGAGGAGGGTGCAGCTACTAGGCTTTAGTGGAGTGTCTCGGTAGTTAACGAATATTGGTTTTGTTTAAAGAGTTTAGTTGTAACAACTCAAGTTGTATACAAACATTATAGGAAATTAAATAATGAATGTTAATTAAGGTTCAAGATTAAATCTAGTTATTAGTAAGCAAATTCTAAGTTTAAGCCACTAAGTTTAAAATTTGGCCTATAAATCTTATTGGTCATTAAATAAATAACAAACATAATATTGATTTGAAAACTAAGCAAATATCCAAGTAAGGAAAATAATCTAGAAAATAAAATAATGCCAATATAAGAACATTTTGAAGAAATGGGGAAATAACAATAAATAATAAATGTTTAAGATAATAATGATACATTTTTTTTTAAAAAAAGATAAATATAAAAGAAAATAAACATTATAAAAAAGAAAGAAAAAGATAAATACAAAAGAAGATAAACATAAAAAAAAAAGAAGATAAACATAAAAAATGGATAAATATAAAATAAAATAAACATAAAAAAAAAGAAGATAAATATAAAAGAAGATAAACATAAAAAAAAAAAAAAAGATAAAAAGATAAAGATAAATATAAAAGAAGATAAGGAATAGGGAAGTGGAGCACTTTGTTGGGAAAAAAAATCAAGAGCATTTCAAGACCAAACCATAAAGAATAATTAGGATTGCAGTAAAGGTAAGTACTTTATCTCACATTTTCTTAAGTGTTTTATGGTAGTGTACCTTTTTTATGTTGCTTTATTATGTTCTTATTGTTATGTTGCATTAAATGTTTAAAACATGTTTCTCTACAAGGGACCCCATGCATTATGTTTGTTCACGATTATGTTAAGATCAAGTTTTAATTAGGTATAGGTTATGCTTGCAGGGCTAGTAGGGCATGTATGGTTGCAACCCTCTAGGCCCAATCTTATGTTATGTTTATGCTAGGGACTAGCAGGGTATGTATGGTTGTACCCCTCTAATCCAATCTTACGTTTATGCTAATGGTTGATGTTAGATGCGACTCTGGCCCTACTGACTGCATGACCCACTAATCATCAGATGGGTTAGTTTTCGCTTAAGTCCTCATCTTCCTACCAAGGCGAAGGAACTTACGTTGGAAGCGTAACCAACCACCTAATTTTATTATAAGTACATGTTTTGGGTCCCAATCATATGTTTTCATGACATGTTGCATGTGACTGTGCATTTGATCACTACCTTAAGTCAGAACTACTTACTGGGTATATCATATACTCATCCTATTTTACAAACTTTGTAGGTAAAGACACAGCGTAGGTGGCATGACTGGACATCGCTCAAGGGGCCAACCATCAAACTCGCTATTTTGGTCATATAGGCATTTTGTTCCACTATGCTAATGTTTAAAGATCCTGGTGTTTTGTAAAATAAATTTTTTGTATAGTTTTGCTACTTAATTAAAAAATTTTAGACATGTTCTTTTGAAGTTTTTTTTTTTTTTTTTTTTACAAAACACATCTCATGACAAAAAATCTAAGTATGCATGTCATAGCGGTCGGACCTTAATATGTAAGGATCTGGTCATTACAGTTTGGTATCAGAGCATTTGGGCTAAATAGGCTCTATTGCATTAGAAGAGTCGTGGTGTTTGATGGTCCGACCTGTTAAGTGATGCCCATAGCTATGCCAAATACGTTTGTAAGTGGAATTTTCAAAAAAATAATTTAGTAAACATAAGTATGAGTAAAAAAAATAATAAATAAAAATGAAGGATCAGATTGTTTCTTTGTTATGAAAGAATGTGTGTACCAGATGCCACCACAACGAACACGATGAGGCTGATCTCGAAATGAACCCACAGGGGATCAAAATCCAGGACATGGACATCCAGGACATGGACAAACGTCTTATGTGTTACTTACACTAGAAGCACTACAGATACGAATACAGAATATGGGTAATGGAAGCACAACCTCTTCAACCACACCAATAATCAATGATACAAATGACTCGAAAATCATTTGAGAATTCAGGAAGTTCAATCCTTCAATATTTGACGAATCATCCATGGATCCAACTATAGTAGAGAATTGGATAACAGAAATAGAAACTAGTTTCTGCCATATGAACATCCCAAAAGAACATAAAGTAAATTGTGCCACCTTCATACTAAGAGGTGATGCAAAGTTCTAGTGGGAATCCATACAAAGAATAATGAAGGGTTCGATTTTGTGGCAATGATTTAGTCAGGCTTTTTACAACAAGTATTTCCCATTGATAGTAAGATAACAGAAAGAAGTGGAATTTCTTAATCTTCATCAAGGGAACATGTCAGTAGCAGCGTATGAACGAAAATTTGATTGCTTGTCTCACTTTGTTCCTCGGCTACTAGACCCAAAAGAGAAGAAGGTGGAAAGGTTTATCTAGAGATTAAGAGAAGACATTCGAGGCACAGTCACTGCCTTCCGACACAAAGAGTATGCACTTGCCCTCGAGTCGACCCTACTCATGGAAGTAGATCCCGTTGCCAAAACCTCAATTCCTAAACGAGGATTCATGCCAAATTAAAAGAGAAAATTCAACCAATAAAGCTTCCAACATTCACAACGGCAAGCTAAAAATTCCTAAGACACTCAGGGCGTATAGTCACAACAAAAGAGCCAAACTTTCATATATCCTAAGTATGGAAATGGTGGAAAACATCATCAGAGGCAATGTCTTCGGAATTTAGGAGTATGTTTCCATTGTGGCCAGACAGGTCACTATGCAAAGGCTTGCTCAAACCTCATCACCCAAGTATCAATTGCTTAGACCACCTAGCCTACCAATAACAAGGTTACCTAGCAGTAGAAAGGATGAGTGTTTGTTGTTACATGACAAGAGACGGAGAATCAAGATGTAGTAACTCATATCATCCTAGATATAAGTATTTTTGACATAATATTAGGTATGGACTAGTTAGCAGCAAACTATGCAAGCATAGATTGTCATAATAAGAAGGTCATATTTACGTTTCCAATAGGACTAAAATTTAAATTTAAGAGTTTTAATACACAATCAGCTCCAAGAATAATTTCAGCCTTAAAGCCTAAACATTTGCTCAACCATGGGGCTTGGGCATATCTAGCAAGCGTGGTGGATTCACAAAACCAAAAAAATGATATTAAGGATATTCACGTGATAAGAGAATTTGAAGATGTATTCCCATAAGAGCTTCCAGTTTTACCACCTAGTTGAGAAACAGAATTTTGTACAAATCTAATTCTCGGAGCTGAACCAGTATCTAAAGCACCATATAAAATGGCGTATATGGAGTTAAAATAACTTAAAATGCAATTACAAGAATTGTTAGACAAGGGATTTATACGCCCTAGTGTGTCTCCTTGGGGAGCACCTATTTTATTTGTTAAGAAAAAGGACGGATCAATGCATTTATGTTATCAGGAGTTGAATAAGTTGACAATAAAGAATAAATACCCACTCCCACACATTGATGACTTATTTGACCAATTACAAGGAGCCTCGATATTCTCCAAAATAGACTTACGATTAGAATATCATCAACTACGAATCAAGGAGTCTGATATTCCGAAGACTGCTTTTCGAACAAGATATAAGCGTTATGAGTTTGTTGTGATGCCCTTTGGATTAATTAATGCCCCAACAGCCTTCATGGATTTGATGGATAGAATTTTTAAGGACTATCTTGATAACTTCGTAATCGTGTTCCTAGATGATATCCTGTTTTATTCCAAGTCTGAGGGAAAACGTGAAAACATCTTAGGGATGTCCTTTCTACATTATGAACAAAGAAATTGTATGCCAAATTCTCCAAGTGTGAGTTTTGGGTGCGACAAGTTGCCTATTTAGGGCATATTGTAAGACAAGAAGGAATCTCAGTGGATCCTGCTAAGATTGAAATAGTTAACAAGTGGCCTCGCTCAATAACGGTCAATGAGGTGCGAAGCTTTCTGGGATTAGCAGGATATTATAGATGATTTGTGAAGAATTTCTTAGCATTACCCTTAACTAACCTCACCAAGAAGAATAATCCTTTTTTCTGGAACCAAGCATGTGAACAAAGCTTCCAAAAACTAAAAGAAAGATTGACCACAACCCCTATCCTCACTATATCTAACGAATCATGAGGTTTAATAGTCTATAGTGACGCATCCAACAAGGGGCTTGGTTGTGTCTTAATGCAGCACGATAAAGTACTAGCATATGCTTAAAGACAACTTAAACCTTATGAACAAAACTACCCTGACTATGACTTGAAGTTAGCAACAGTAGTATTCGCTTTAAAGATATGGAGACATTACTTATATGGGGAAAAGTTCCAAATCTACACTGATCATAAAAGCCTTAAGTACTTCTTTACCTAGAAGGAGTTAAATATGAGGCAAAGATGGCTAGAATTGGTCAAAGACTATGATTGTGAGATCCTCTATCATCCAAGAAAAGCTAACGTTGTGACTGATGCTCTTAGTCGAAAGTCAGCTCACACAACAACTCTAAGTACCATCTTCAAACACATAATGGATGACCTGGAAAGAGTTGAGATCTCACTAATACCAGAAATCATCACAACCTAGATAGCACAACTAACTGCAAGTTCTACTTAAGGTAAAGGATAATTGATGCACAACAAACAGATAAATACCATATAATGAATTCTCTACAGCCCCAGACTCCGCATTTCTCTATCGTGGATATATATGTGTACCATATAATGAAGAAATCAAGAAAGAACTACCGAAGGAAGCCCATGAATCATGCTTTTGAATACATCCTAGGAGTACCAAGATGTATCGAAACTTGAAAGCACATTACTGGTGGCATAATATGAAAAGGGATATAGTTGACTATGTAAGTAAATGTTTGGTTTATCAAGTGAAAGCTTTAAGGCAACGACCACAAGGGCTTCTGCAGCCTCTGAATGTTCCATAGTGGAAATGCGAGCATATCTCCATGGACTTCATCATAGGACTCCCGAGAACTGTTAAAGGCCACAACATGATTTGGATAATTGTGGATCAACTCACCAAGTTGGCCTATTTCCTACCCTGCAAGACCACACTACAGAAGCACTAGCTCAAGTGTATTTAAAAGAGATCATCCGATTACATGTAGTCCCAGTATCAATTATTTCAGATCGAGACCCTCGTTTTGTCTCAAAATTATGGAAAAGTTTCCAGAAAGTAATGGGGACACGACTAAATTTTAGCACAACCTTCCATCCACAAACTGGTGGCCAAATAGAACCAGTTAATCAAATCCTAGAAGACATGTGAAGGCATACGCTCTGAATTTTACTGGAGCGTGGGATTCATAATTGCACCTTATAAAGTTTGCATATAATAATAGTTATCAGGCGACAATTGGTATGACTTCTTTTGAATCCTTTTGAAGCTTATATGGAAAGAAGTGCAGGCCCCTCATACACTGGGATGAAGTAGGGGAACGAACACTATTAGGGTCTGAATTGGTGCAGCAAACAATGGAGGCAATTAAGTTAATTTGTGAAAGAATGTGAATAGCTCAAAGCAGACAGAAGAGTTATACTGATCACCATCGAAAAGAGTTTGAATTTAAAATAGAAGATCCCATATTTCTAAAGGTAGCACCAATGAAAGGCATTATGCGTTTCGGACGGAAAGGCAAACTTAACCTTCGCTTTATTGGACCCTTTGAAATACTGGAGCGGGTTGGCCAAGTCGATTGGCGTTACCACCAACCCTTTCTACAATACATAATTTCTTTCATGTATCGATGCTTTGAAAATACGTGCCTGACCCATCACATGTAGTAAACTATGAATCCCTACAAATAAGCAAAAACTTGGAATACGAAGAGACTCCAATTTGCATCCTAGCAAGAGAAAAGAAGTCACTTCGTAATCGAGAAATAAATTTAGGAAAAGTTCTTTGGAGGAATCAACGAGTAAAAGAAGCAACATGGGAACGAAAAGAGGAAATGAGAACCAAATACCCTTCTCTATATAGGGATCAAGAAACTTTCGGGGACAAAAGTTCTTCAGGGGGAAGAATCTAACAACTCAAGTTGTATACAAACATTATAGGAAATTAAATAATGAATGTTAATTATGGTTCAATATTAAATCTAGTTATTAGTAAACAAATTCTAAGTTTAAGCCACTAAGCTTAAAATTTGGCCTATAAATCTTATTGGTCATTAAATAAATAACAAACATAATATTTATTTGAAAATTAAGCAAATATCCAAGTAAGGAAAAAAATTTAGAAAATAAAATAATGACAATATAAGAACATTTTGAAGAAAATGGGAGAAAATACTACTACTACTAATAATAAATAATAGAATGTTTAAGATAATAATGATAAAAAAAAAGATAAATATAAAAGAAAATAAACATTAAAAAGAAAAGAAAAAAGAAAAAGATAAATATAAAAAAGATAAACATAAAAAAAAAAGAAAAAAAGAGATAAACAAAAAAAAAAAAAAAAAAAAAAAAAAAGAGAGAGAGAAAGAGAGAGGAGATTAATATAAAGGAAAATAAATAAAATAGAAAGAAAAAAAGAAGATAAATATAAAAGAAGATAAACATAAAAAAAGATAAATATATAAAAAAGATAAACATTAAAAAAAATGAAGAAAAGGTGGTCGATTAAAACTTCCCTATAAATAGGGAAGTGGGGTACTTTGTTGGAAAAAAAAAAAAAAGAATCAAGAGCATTTCAAGACCAAACCATAAGGAATAATTAGGATTGCAGTAAAGATAAGTAGTTTATCTCACATTCTCTTAAGTGTTTTATGGTAGTGTACCTTTCTTATATTGTTTGATTATGTTGCATTACATGTTTAAAACACGTTTCTCTACAAGGGACTCCATGCATTATGTTTGTTCACGATTATATTAAGATCAAATTTTAATTAGGTATAGGTTATGCTTCCAGGGCTGGCAAGGCAAGGTATGTATGGTTGCACCCCTCTAGTCCAATCTTACGTTTATGCTAATGGTTAATGTTGGATGCGACTCTGACCCTACTGACTGCATGACCCACTAATCATCAAATGGGTTAGTTTTTACTTAAGTCTCCATCTTCCTACTAGGGCAGAGGAACTTACGTTAGAAGCTTAACTAACTACCTCATGTTATTATAAGTACATGTTTTGGGTCCCAATCATATGTTTTCATGACATGTTGCATGTGACCCTGCATTTGGTCACTACCTTAAGTGAGAACTACTTACTGGGTATACTATACACTCATACTATTTTATAGACTTTGTAAGTAAGGATATAGTGTAGATAGCATGGCTGAAAATCGCTCAAGGGGCCAACCATCAAACTCACTATTTTGGTCATATAGGCATTTTGTTCCACTACGCTAATGTTTAAGGATCCTAGTGATTTGTAAAATAAACTTTTTGTTTAGTTTTGCTACTTAATTAATAAAATTTTAGACATTTTTTTTTACCAAAACGCATCTCATGACAGAAAATCTAACTATGCATGTCGTAACGGTCGGACCTTAAAATGTAAGGATCTAGTCGTTACATTAGCTTATTAATTTCAAATCGTAGGAGCTCATGATCTGTAGGTCCATTAGGTTTCCCTGCTAGCTCATATTAGACTAAACCTTGGAATAGTATGTTGAAAAAATTTGAAACATTCAAATTTGAATTAGAGATTAAAATATCATATACAATATAATTAAACGTTTAATTAATCGAATTAAACTAATTAGAGAGTTGTAAATATTTAAATCACAATATTTAAATATTATATACATGAATAGGGATTCATGTTCGAATAGGTGTTTTATTAATTTAATATTTGATCTTGAATTAATTTAGTAAATAAAATTTTTAATTAATTATTTAAAATTAATTATTAGAATTTATTTTATTTAAAATTAATTAATCGAGTTAATTTTATTTAAAATTAAAATTATAATTTGGGTTAGAAATCCAAATTTAAAATTCAATTTCATATTAATTTGGAATTTAAGAAATTTCAAATTTGAAATATTTTTAAGGGTTAATAGTTTTATCTAACTTTCTTCATGAACCCAATTTGGAATTAATTTAAGGGTTAGTGGTTTTATCCAACCTTCTCTACTAACCCTTACACTTTCAATCCCACTAATTTCAATATGTTTTGGTGCCAATTTTTTGTTAAATACATTTGCATAAATAGGTTTAGAAGTCCATGCAACTTGAAAATTAAGAGATAATAGTTATCTCTTACCCTTGACTCCAAAGTTCTCTAAATCCTAAAATTTCATTCAAAACTCATCATATTTGGGTCCCACAACCCGTTACAAGGCTGGAGGATAGTGGGAAAGATTCCTACAGTAGTCCTCGTTGAGTTCATGATTAGAATTAGTGGAGAATTTGGAGAAATTGAGGATTCTACAAAGGTTGTTTGTCTAAACCCTAATTCTAGAATTTCATGAACATGCATGCTAAAATCTAAAATTGATATAATTAGAGTGTTCATGATCCAAATTGATTCCACTACCATGTTCGTAATTCTATCAATATATATATAAGAATTTAAGCATAAGGTTAATTAGTTAATAAGAATATGAAAATGTTTGAATAAATTAGGTTTGGGATTTCCAAACCAGCTAAAGACACCTAGTTGAGATGCTCTGATGCGCCTACTGAGCCTTTGATGTTTCTTGTAAGAAAAAAAAAACAATTAGCTAAAGACACTTCGATCAAGGAGATTGAAAACATTGATGATAAAGAAGCCAATCATACTATCATTGAAGTGGATAGACACATAAGAGTTGCACTCAAATCTGATCTCAGTGAGGCTGCTTTTAAAGAAGCACAATATTGGGCCCAATGCTATAAGAAACTTTGGCTCTTTGACGGGTAATGAAGTCATTGTTTTTTTCCCACGAAGTATGTGCGACTAGATAACGAAGAAGTATGATACAAATATTTTTTTTTTACCAAAGAAACTTCTTATGGACACGGGTGAAGCCAAACAATAGCCCTTACCTAATCAGATGGTCCAAAGTGGTTGTCTGAAAAACAATAGTGGTCTGGGCATAACAAAAATTTATGATACCAACTTTGCTCTTCTTTATAAATGGCTATGGAGATACCTACAAGATGATGTTGTATTTGGAGGAGTATTATACATGCTAAATATCGCCAATCCTACTCTGGAGCCTTTCCCTACTGTATTAAAAGCAATACCTAAAAAATCCCCTTGGTCAGCTATTATAAAGTGCATTGATTACTTCAAGGCCCACTAAATGGAAGGTGAATAATGGTGAGAGAATTTTTTCTGGCACGACTGCCGGAACTCCCATAGTCCTCTTGATTATAGTCATCGAAGACCCTTTGCTCTATCAACAAAAGCGGCTTTAATAGTTCCTTTGAATCAATGGGATATGTTTAAGATTTCTGACGTTAACTCCTTGGGCTTTTAGGAGATGTCTCTGTTTTTGTCTCTGGTGGATATTGTCTCAAAGGTTATTCTTCTAGATGTTAAATCTGCATAATATTTCTTTCCTTATTTAACTTGTTCTATAGAATCTTTTTTTTGGAATGTTTCCTTTTTGGTGATTTGAATATTTTATGTGGGGATATTTTCCATCATTTCGATGTACTATTTAAGCTCAAGAAGTTCTCATGTTAGGGTTGTCGCACATATTATTTGAGGGATCATTGTGAGAAATCTATCGAATACATACTGTATTACATTGATTTCAAGAAGAAGGTTTTGTGTTGTGTTTGTGATGGCGTATTCTTCACTTGCTTTTACAGTAAATATAACATAGCAACAAAGGTTGCTCAGTCTTAGGAGGAATCTAAGACATTGTTGATCGAGAAGGACTTCAAACTTTTACCACGAACTAAATAGACATTAATTTTAAATTTGAATAATTAAATAGACATAAATTTCAAACTTTTAGACTAGAAATGTATCTTATTCTTAATTTTATTTTCTTTGAAAATTGTAACTCATCTATTTAAAAAATGCATATGAATTTACAATAAAATTAGAAATAAATAGTTTTCATAAAAATATCTAACTACAGTGAATAATATATATTTCGAAAGTTTTTAATATTATCAAAAAAAGAAAAAATAGTTTATTAATTGATAACTTGACATCAATAAGCATCTGACTTAATATTCTTTTTCTCTTCGATATTTTTTTAAAAAAATTTAAGGAAAAATCTATCTTATACTTTGTTGAAACTTAGTAATACAGCTATCTTTTCCCACATTTTTTAATTAATCAAATTTCAATGTCGGACTATTTCAAAATGAATAAAACCTTTTTAAAAATATAGACGAGAATAATCAATCTAATATATCGTTAGTGTATAAGAGTCTTGGTATGTAATCTAAATTTTGTTTTAAAACATTTTGTGGATTTTGATACCATGTTAGATATAATCTTCCCTTAATAACGACCGGATTGTAAATCTGTTTTCCTAGTATGTATCTTTTAATTCTACCATTCTCTCGTACATCTAATTATGTTATAAGCATGTGTCCTATTATTTTGACCCACAAATAAAAATTTCTCTAAAGAAAGAGATACAATAGGAGATGATGTTATATAATCTAATATAGTTAAGCATGGCCGAGAGAACCAATAGACTCTTTTTGTAATAATAAATTGCCTTATCAACTTCCATATGACAATCAAGAGCAGCATATGAGGTATGTTATAGAGAAAGACAATGAAGAGTTAATGGTCCTTACAATATGAGGTACCCGTTTTTCATTTGGGCCCAATAAAATGGTCCTTACAACAATTCTATAATATAACTAAGAATAAAATATTAAATTTTAAATCATGCAAATATTCAAAATGTAGAAAAAAGTTATAACAATTGTGAGGAGGAAAAATGTTGGATTTTATGTCCTAAAACTCGTAGTTTGTAATATCATATTATTGTTCAATAAAGCTGTTATTGAAAATCTTTAGTAAAATTAAATTATATATTCATGAATCCAATCAACTAAGGATCCGAGGCTATTAAGTTTAAGTTTGAATTTTATGTAGTGACATAAATGTGGATCAAGTTCAAATATATAGCCAAAATGGTCTATAGTATATGAATAAGGTTAGACGCCTTATTTTGGGGACACTATGGATGCAGCCCATTTTGTAGTTAGTACAAACGATGTGATCCTAAATCGTTCATGTGGAGACATGAAAGTGGGAGCATCCTATATAAAGAATTTACATAAGACTGAACCATGAAATAGTCAAGTTCTGCGTTCTAAACGCCGTTTTATGTATAAAACTGACTATTTCGTTAATTGATGACCTAGGTAACTTAATCTTAATCCTAAGCTAACTATGAACTCCTATTCACTCAAAATTATCCTTAGATCTGCATAGGTGAGGGCAACTCATTATCACTAGCCCAATAAGCCTCCCATTTCAGGGGTAAGATCAGGTGGATAGCTGGGAACATAGGGTGCAAGACGAAATTCACTCCTACCTGTTATAGGGATAGTAGATAGGTTGTTCTCTTTAGTATTAAATCCAGGTCTTGAACAAGGGGCCCTACCCTCTCCTTGTCTTGAGAGGGGTTCGGTTTATAGGTTGAACCTTAAACCAATTGTTCATTAGAGGATCAGTGAAACTTAAGGAATAAGATGTAGTCTTGGGGGTAAACCGATTTTTATGACCCAGCCGAGATTATGAACAACCTGTGAAGGATTAGCTTACTAATCATGGTTATATCATATGGACACAAATATATCTATAGTAAGAGGAGTGCAACTACGGGACTATAGTGGAATGACCCGTTAGTTAACGAATGTTGATTAGCTTCGTCTAAAAGAGTTTAGCCAGCTAATCTCGGATCGTTGGAGCCCATGATCTATAGGTCCATTAAGTTCTCCTGCTAGCTCATATGGAATAAACTTAGAACAGTATGATAGAATGATTCGAATTGTTCGAATTAGTTGAAAAGAGAGAAATCGACAAGTATATGTGATATAGTGGTCGGTTTTTAGTTTAGAGATACAACTTTAATGATTAAATGTGATTTAAATATCAAGAATATGAATACGTTCATATTCGGAAGCTCGGAAATAATGAAAATGGTCAAAGAATTGACTTTTGACTTTGAAAAGTCAAACTTTGACCGGCCTTATATTCAAATGTGATTTGGATTTGGAGAAAATGAATACAGATTCATGCTTAGGAGGTCAAAATTAGTCAACACAAAAAAAATCATAAAAAGTCAAAATGCTGACTCTTCGGTCAAAATTTGACTTTGACAAAATGACCATTTTGCCTTCTAACTAAAGTTAGTGGAAAAATCCAAACTTTTTGTTGGATAATTCCACTAACAAGATAGTGGGCTAGGTGTTGGCTTATAATGGAGACATCAAACCCACTTAGATAGTGGATTTTGAGGTGTTGGGTTTTTATGAATTTGTTTCGTGCAATTTTTGCATGGTTTTTTTTTTTTATAAATTTGGGTTTTCAATTTGGATAGAGAACTTTTCACAATTTTGCCAAAATTAGTTCTAAAGTGGGCTGGTAAAAATCACCATTTTTGAGAAATATCAAAACCCAAACCCAACCTAAAAAAAAAAAAAATCATCTCCTATTTCCATCTCTTTCTCTCTCTCGGTTTCTTCATCCATTGGGTCCCACAACCCGGTTCTGAGTCCAAAGGATAGTAGATCAGCTCTAGTGGTTGTCTAATTCGTGTTCGGGTGGAGATAGAAGCGTTTCGGGACCTTCAAAGGTAATATTTCAAAAAACCCTATTTATTAATTTAGGGTTGTATGTTATTTTTGTGCAATTAGAGTAAAATTGGTCCTCAATTCCGCTGCGCATGCCTATTTTTCTATCATATGGTATCAGAGCATGTTTTAATTTTACTCAATTGCATATGGTGGGTATCAATTTATTAGATAAAATTGAAATTGGAAACTAAAATGGTTTTTAGGTTTTGGTAATTAAATTAAGTTTTTTTTGTAGTATTAATTTGTAATTGCTCACATGTTTTTTAGCATCAATTTATAGTATGCTATATAGATTTAAATCCCACCACAGGTTAACATGTACATGCATTTGATATATGTTATAATTGTTATAATGTATATAGTATGCATGTTAAGTTTTTTTTTTTTTTAATATAAAGTGTTATATTAAAGCATGATCATTGAGTATGGATGTATGTTATAGATGTATGATTCTAGGGTTATAATGGTTATAATTATTTTTTTTTTATAATTGTTATAAAATAACCTAGACTTTAAAATCTATAACAAAGGTAAAAGTTGCATGCTCACCTAGGATTAAATTGGTGTAATTTTAATCAAGTTTTCTAAAGAGTTAGAACAGGTCGATTACTTGTTAAAAAAAAGAGTTATTTACTTACCCGGGGAGATTTTGTCTAAGGTTGGGGGTTTTTAATATGACGGTTTACGGAACATTTCCTACCTGGAGATCAAACTGGCGTCTAAGTCAAATAACCCTAGTTTTAATGATCATGCGTGAGAGATATGAGGTAATAGAATTTGTTTATCACCTAGACTTCATAGGTTAAAATCCAGTATAAGAGTTATACATGGATCTATCACCTAGACTTCGGATATGTTTAATTTAGCCGAAATATATCTCTAAGTTTTTTTTATACCCTAAACTGTTATAGAACACATCAGCTAGAGAGAAGTAGTGTACTTTTAGATCTAGCGTCCCTAAGAGTTCACATCGTGAGGTCTATGCAGGGCTTTGGGTTGTGCTTAGGAGCAGACTCCCTTCGAAGAGTGTTTGCATGGATCAATATCAAGGTGAATAGGGGAAGTAGTTCATAGTAAGTGGGTGAGAGGTATGTAACAACATATCCCATGGGCTCTTCCATTAGGTCGCACCGTGAGATTCCTATAATGCGCCTCATGTTTGCCCTGGAGCGACCTTTCCCTTCGGAGGGTTGTATTATAGGATTCGGAACACCGCAAACTGCAAATCTGGATAGGCTCTCTTAGATCAGTTTTCATATTGACTTTCCATTTTCAGGAGCATGTTGATTCTGGTCTCTGAAATACAAAAATGGAAAGTTACACTTACAAGAATTACTAATATGTTAATATATTATCGACCAAAGTAGCGATAGCTAAAGTGCTATAAGAATAAAGAGTTATTATGGGGTTAGCATCTAGTCAAGATTGTCTTGGTTCAAAAGAGGAATAATCGACTGCCCTTCGGTGGAGGTTACTCTAAACTTTTGAAATATCGTTGCAAAATATAATAATGAAGGGTACATTATTAGTTTTTTTTTGCTAAATTAAATTGGTTTCTTTGTGATTATAGTTTTTCTAAAAGAATATGTTTATCTTTTTCAGCATGAATAACTTGATAATTCAACTCTTAGCTTCCGAGAAACTAAACGGCGATAATTATTCGGCATGGAAATCAAATCTAAACACAATACTGGTAGTTGACGATCTAAGATTTGTCTTAACTGAGGAATGTCCTCAAGCCCTAGCCTCAAATACTAACCGAACTGTTCGGGAAGCATACGATCGATGGGTCAAAGCCAATGAAAAGGCCCATATTTACATTCTTGCAAGCATGTCTGATGTTTTGGCAAAGAAACACGAATCCTTAGCTATGGCTAAAGAGATAATAGATTCATTAAGAGAAATGTTTGGGCAACCATCATGGTCCCTTTGACATGAGGCAATTAAGCACATTTACACAAAGCGAAAGAAGGAGGGGACCTCTATTAGAGAACATTCCTGGACATGATGATGCACTTCAATATCGTTGAAGTAAATGGCGGACCTATTGATGAGGCTAATCAGGTTAGCTTTATCTTATAATCTCTTCCAAAGAGTTTTATACCTTTTCAGACATTTGTCTTTAAATAAGATAGAATTTAACCTCACTACCCTTCTTAACGAGCTCCAACGATTCCAAAACCTTACTTTAAGTAAGGGGAAGGAAGTGGAAGTAAATGTTGCTATCAAAAAGAAAAAATTTATAAGAGGATCGTCCTCTAAAAACAAAGTTGGACCCTCTAAAGCTCAAATGAAAAAGAAGGGGAAAGGATAGGCTCCCAAGATAAGAAAGGGAAAAAAGGATGCAGATAAAGGAAAATGTTTCCACTGTAACCAAAACGGGCATTAGAAGAGAAATTGCCCGAAGTACCTTGCAGAGAAGAAAGCTGAGAAATCGGCATAAGGTAAATATGGTTTATTGGTCGTTGAAACATGTTTAGTGGAATATGATACTTCAACCTGGATACTAGATTTAGGAGCCACTAATCATATTTGTTTCTCGTTTCAGGAAACTAGTTCTTGGAAAAAGCTTGAAGAAGGTGAGATAACCCTCAAAGTTGGAACAAGAGAGGTTGTCTCAGCTGAAGCAGTGGGAGATCTGAAGTTGTTTTTTGAAAATAGATATCTAGTACTTAAATTTTTTTTGTATGTACCTCTTATGAAGAGGAATTTGATAGCTATCGCTTGTATTATAGAACAATTATATACAATATCTTTTAATATAAATGAAGTGTTCATTTTTTGTAAAGGTATTCAAATTTGTTCTGCTACACTTGAAGACAACTTATATAAATTAAGACCAACTAGAGCAAATTTTGTTTTAAATACTGAAATGTTTAGAACATTAGAAACTCAGAATAAAAACAAAAGGTTTCTTCTAATGCCTATCTATGGCACCTAAGACTTGGTCACATAAATCTCAATAGGATTGGGAGATTGGTCAAGAGTGGACTTTTAAGTCAGTTAGAAGATAACTCTTTACCTCCATATGAATACTGTCTTGAAGGAAAGATGACCAAGAGATCTTTTTCAGGAAAAGGCCTCAGAGCCAAAGTACCCTTAGAGCTTGTACATTCGGACCTTTGTGGACCAATGAATGTCAAGGCTCGAGGTGGGTATGAATATTTCATCAGTTTTATTGATGATTATTCAAGGTATGGTCATGTCTACCTGCTTCATCACAAGTTTGATTCTCTTGGAAAGTTCAAAGAATATAAGATTGAAGTTGAGAATGAATTAGGTAAAACAATAAAGACACTTCGATCAGATCGAGGTAGAGAGTATATGGACATATGATTCCAAGACTATTTGATAGAAAACGGGATCCAGTCACAACTCTCTGCACCTAGTATGCCTTAGCAGAACGGTGTATCAGAAAGAAGAAACCAAACCTTATTAGATATGGTTCGCTCTATGATGAGCTATGCGCAATTACCTGATTCCTTTTGGGGATATACACTTGAATCTGTTGTCCATATTTTGAACAACGTCCCTCTAAAAGTGTTTCAGAAACACCTTATGAGCTACGGAAAGGGCGTAAAAATAGTTTACGTCACTTTAGAATTTAGGGTTTTCCAGTACATGTGTTGGAACAAAATCCCAAGAAATTGGAATATCGTTCAAAGTTATGCCTATTTTTAGGGTATCCAAAGGAAATAAGGGGTGGTCTGTTTTATCATCCTCAAGAAAACAAGGTATTTGTATTAACAAATGCCACATTCTTAGAGGAAGACCACATTAGAAATCATCAACCACGCAGTAAAATAGTGTTGAAATAAATTTCAAACGACGCTACAAATATACCTAGTTCATCTACTAAAGTAGTAGATAAAGCTAGTATTTTTGGTCAATCACATCCTTCTCAAGAGTTGAGAGTGCCTCAATCTAGTGGGAGAGTTGTTCATCAGCCTGACCGCTATTTGGGTTTAGCTGAAACTCAAATCATCATACCTGATGAGGGCGTAGAGGATCCATTGACCTATAAATAGGCAATGAATGATGTGGACCGTGACTAGTGGATAAAAGCTATGGACCTCGAAATGGAGTCAATGTACTTTAATTCAGTATGGACTCTTGTAGATAAAGCAAGTGATGTGAAACCAATTTGTTGCAAATGGATCTACAAGAGAAAACGAGATCAAGCCGGTAAAGTACAGACTTTTAAGGCTCAACTTGTGGCAAAGAGTTTTATCCAGAGAGAAGGAGTGAACTATGAAGAAACTTTCTCTCCCGTTGCCATGTTAAAATCGATAAGAATACTCTTATCCATTGCAACTTTTTATGATTATGAAATTTGGCAAATGGATGTTAAGACAACCTTTTTGAATGACAATCTTGAAGAGAGTATATATATGGTTCAACTAGAGGGGTTTATAGTTCAGGGTCAAGAATAAAAGGTTTTTAAGCTTGAGAAATCCATTTATGGATTAAAACAAGCTTCTAGATCCTGGAATATAAGGTTTGATACTACAATCAAATCTTATGGCTTTAAATAGAATGTTGACGAGCCTTGTGTTTACAAAAAGATCATTAATTCTGTTGTAGTGTTCTTGGTTTTATATGTTGATGATATTCTACTCATTAGGAATGATGTAGGATATCTTGCTGACGTCAAGCAATGGCTAGATACACAATTCCAAATAAAAGATTTAGGAAATGCGCAGTATATTCTTGGGATCCAAATTGTTCGGAATTGCAAGAACATGACACTAGCCATGTCTCAAACATCTTATATAGACAAAATATTGTCTAGATATAAAATGCAGAATTTCAAAAAGGGTCTATTGCCTTTCAGACATGGAATTCATCTGTCAAATGAACAATGTCCTAAGACACTTTAAGAAGTTGAGAATATGAGAAATATTCCCTATGCTTCCACTGTTGGAAGCTTGATGTATGCAATGTTATGTACTAGACTTGACATATGCTACTCAGTAGGGATCGTCAATAGGTACCAGTCTAATCCTGGACGTGATCATTGGACTGCCGTTAAGAACATCTTAAAGTATCTTAGGAGAACTAGGGACTACATGCTCGTGTATAGTGCTAAGGATTTGATCCTTACTAGATACATTGACTCTGATTTCCAAACTGATAAAGATGCTAGAAAGTCTACATCTGGATCGGTGTTCACTCTTAACGGAGCAATTGTGTGGAGAAGCGTAAAACGGACTTGTATAGCTGACTTCACAATGGAAGCTGAATATGTAGCTGCTTGCGAAGTAGCAAAAGAAGCAGCATGGCTAAGGAAATTCTTGATAGATTTGGAAGTTGTTCCAAATATGTATCTACCCATCACCTTGTATTGTGACAATAGCGGTGCAGTTGCAAATTCAAAATAACCTCAAAGCCATAAACGGCGAAAGCACATCGAACGCAAGTACCACCTTATCCGAAAAATCGTACACCGTGGTGACGTTGTAGTGACCCAGATACCTTATGAGCAAAACATTGCTGATCCTTTCACAAAAACCCTCATGGCTAAAGTTT
Organism: Benincasa hispida; assembly: GCF_009727055.1. NCBI lineage: Eukaryota > Viridiplantae > Streptophyta > Magnoliopsida > Cucurbitales > Cucurbitaceae > Benincasa > Benincasa hispida. The sequence goes on along the minus strand of NC_052353.1, from coordinate 12,958,650 downwards.
TTTAGGGTCACCTACAGAGTTTAGGTCTACGGTATTTCTAAACTAGGACAAGTGGGAGATTATGTTGGGCGTGAATGCACTAGTTTATTGTATTCATATGTTTATTGTACTCATATGTAATATTAATTTCTCACAGTTAAATTCAACATCGTTTGATCCTACTAGAAGTTTTAGTCCAAGTGAGAGTTTGTTGGATTTTATGTCCTAAAACTCGTAGTTTGTAATATCATATTCTTGTTCAATAAAGCTGTTATTGAAAATCTTTAGTAAAATTAAATTCTATATTCGTGAATCCAATAAATGAAGGATCCAAGGCTATTGAGTTAAGGTTTGAATTTTACGTAGTGACATAAATGTGGATCAAGTTCAAATATATAGCCAAAATGATCTATAGTATATGAATAAGGTTGGGCGCCTTATTCTAGGGACACTATGGATGCGGCCCATTTTGTAGTTAGTACAAACGATATGATCCTAAACCATTCATGTGGAGACATTAAAGTGGGGGCATCCTATGTAAAGAGTTTACATAAGACTGAACCATGAAATAGTCACTTTTTACGTTCTAAACGTTGTTTTATGTATAAAACTGACTATTTCGTTAATTGATGACCTAGGTAACTTAATCTTAATCCTGAGCTAACTATGAACTCCTGTTCACTCGGAATTATCCTTAGATCTGCATAGGTGAGGGCAACTCATTATCGTTGGCCCAATAAGCCTCCTCTTTCAGGGGTAAGATCAAGTGGATAGCTGGGAACATAGGGTGCAAGACAGAATTCACTCCTACCCGTTATAGGGATAGTAGATAGGTTGTTCCTTTTAGTACTAAATCCATGTCTTGAACAAGGGGACCCACCCTCTCTTTGGCTCGAGAGGGGTTCAGTTTATAGGTTGGACCTTAAACCAATTGTTCATTAGAGGATCAGTGGAACTTAAGAAATAAGATGTAGTCTTGGGGGTAAAACGGTTTTTATGACCCAGCCGAGATTACGAAAAACCTATGAAGGATTAGCTTACTAATCATGGTTATATCATATGGACACAAATATATCTATAGTAAGGGGAGTGCAACTATGGGACTATAGTGGAATGACCCGTTAGTTAACGAATGTTGATTAGCTCCGTCTAAAATAGTTTAGCCAGCTAATCTCGAATCGTTGGAGCCTATGATCTATAGATCCATTAGGTTCCTCTACTAGCTTATATGGAATAAACTTAGAACAGTATGATAGAATGATTCGAATTGTTTGAATTAGGTGAAAAGAGAGAAACCGACAAGTATATGTGATATAGTGGTCAGTTTTCAATTTAGAGATACAACTTTAATTATTAAATGTGATTTAAATATCAAGAATATGAATACGTTCATATTCGGAAGCTCAAAAATAATGGAAATGGTCAAAGATGTAAAAAGTCAAAGAATTGACTTTGACTTTGAAAAGTCAAACTTTGACTGGCCTTATATTCAAATGTGATTTGAATTTTGAGAAAATGAATACGGATTCATGCTCGGGAGGTCAAAATTAGTCAACACGGAAAAAATAATAAAATGTCAAAATGTTGACTTTTCGGTCAAAATTTGACTTTGACAAAATGATCATTTTGCCATTTGACTAAAGTTAGTGGGAAAATCCAAACTTTTTGTTGGATAATTCAACTAATAAGATAGTGGGATAGGTGTTGGCTTATAGTGGAGACATCAAGCCCACTTAGATAGTGGATTTTGAGATGTTGGATTTTTATGAATTTGTTTCATGCAATTTTTACATGGTTTTTTCTATAAATTTGAGCTTTCAATTTGAATAGAGGACTTTTGACAATTTTGCCAAAATTAGTTTCTAAATTTGGCTGAAAAAAATCGCCATTTTTTAGAAATACCAAAACCCAAACCCAACCCAAAAAAAAAAAAATCTATCTCCTATTTCCATCTCTTTCTCTCTCTCGATTTCTTCATCCATCCCACAATCCGGTTCTGAGTCCAGAGGATAGTAGGTCAGCTCTAGTAGTTGTCTGGTTCATGTTTGGGCGGAGATAGAAGCATTTCGGGAGCTTCAAAGGTAATATTTCAAAAAACCCTAATAAATTAATTTAGGGTTGTATGTTATTTTTGTGCAATTAGAGTAAAATTGATCCTCAATTCTGCTGCGCATGCCTATTTTTCTAAAAAAAAATGAAAATTGTATACAAATTTGGAGGGAAAATATGTCTTCTACCAACGTTAGAGCTCGCTAAACAATACTATTAAGGAAAAAGATTGAATAAGTACTGTTATTTTGCATTAATTAAAAACCTAAAATATATATAAATTTTGAGATAGAAAAGCATAAATAAAGAAAAAGAAAAAGAAAAATCTCAACTTGTTGTTGGAGACAAGTGAAAGAGGATCTTTTTATAGTTGTAGAAAATAGTGCTTAAAGAAATTTTGATATTCTCTAGTTGAGTACGATTAAATGATTGAAAAAAATTGTTCATCTTCCAATCTTTCAAATGTCTATAGCAAAATCATAAAAAAAAAAAAAAAAACACAAAATGATGGGAAGAGGAATGTGATAGGGAAAGAGAATGAAGAGTTAATGAGATGGAAGAGACCTTGAATAGACGAGAAAGAGAAAGTTTAGAGAGAGGAATGTAAATAGTTTAAGAAAGTGAGATATTAGTGACCAAATGATTAATTATAGAGGAAATGGAATTTTAGAGGGATGAGATGAAAGTATTTGGAAAGAGAGATACGTAGTGGAGGGACCAACCTCATGATTGAGCGAGGCGTGATCAACCTAGCCTAAAGAATAAAAAATCCAGGCTTGGCCGAAACCCAATCCCTATAGGCATCGAGCACTGATTGGGTTAGCTTGGGTTAACCCAACCTCTTAAACATAGGCCCATAAACCAATCCATGAACCTTGCTCGATGGATTGAAATTGGATTGGGTTTAGACTGATCCTTTAGATATGGTTTGAATTGGTGTTTCAAATAAATTATTAATTTTTATTTAAATTTTAAAATAGCCTTGAAGATTTATTAAAGACTTATTTATAGAGAATACAACCTCCCTCATCGTTCAAATTTTATAATGTGAGACAAGAATAGAGTGATTTTTTTAATGGTTTTTACTTTTCAGCTTTCACCCACCCTACACTACACAGTTTTAATCCCCTATCTTTTATTTTTTTTAATTCTTATGCATGTGTAGATGAAATTTAGTTGGTTATTGAATATATTTGTTTTAAAATTTTAAGATTATTACTATTTATTAATTAATATTAATAATTGTATATAAAAAATATATTATTATATTGGATTGGGATTTTGGGTCAACCCGATGGGCCAATCCAAATACAACTCAAATGAGTTGGCTCATGGACTGACTCCGTTTAAAAAAGGTAGATCCATATCCAATCCAATTTATGAAAGGATTGGACTAGGTCAAACTAGTCAACCATAGACCTTGGGCTAAGCTTGGACAGACTTTGGGCTTGGCTGGGCTAGGCCTTTGAGCTTTGGCTAGATGATGAGACTAAGGAGGGAGAGAGGGATAATATAAAATCAATGAACATATTTTTATGATCAATATATAATGTAAATTTAAAAATATAATATTAAAAATCATCATTATTATTAACAAAAATATGTTAAAATTTTAAAATTATAAAAATATATAGAGTTGTTTTTGGTTTATATCTATGTCATTATATATAATTCTTTATAATGATAGAAACATCTAGGATATGATTATTTAAATGGTCATTCTTTAAAAAGGTTTATCCTATCGACAAAGTCTTAATTAGTTTATTAATTATCCTTTATCACATGCTTTAATTTTATAATTTACTTAAAATAAAGCTTTCAATTTTTTGTGGAAATGAATGTAACTAAAAAAAATTAAAGCTAATGAAATAGGAAAAAGTTATAAAAACTTTTGATATACCAAAGTTTTCATATGTTATAATTAAATATAGTTAGATAAAAAAAAACTAATTAATAATTAATTTTATTATAACTTTTCACATTTCGTCCCTTCAATCTTTATAAGTTTATTAAAATCATATTAATTCATCCCATGCCTCATTTTAAATAAATTTTAGGTTACATTTTGTCGTTTTCAATGTAAATTATATGTATGTATGTATGTATGTATGTATTATAAATATTATAATTTAGGTGTACTATAGATGTTCAAGCTTACTATCCTAAAAAACCAATTGCAAATCTCCTCCTTAGGTGTGTTTGGACACTTGGAATGAGATTGGTTTTTAATGAAATGGGCTTACACGCCCATGTTTGGTTGGCTTGTAATCCAAACCCTTTCCTTTCCCATTGGTTGTATTATCCCATTTCTCATTGCTTTGAAATTAATCCTGGTTTCATGCCTACTAGCATTAATCTATCTCTCTCTTTCCTCGTCAGTTTTTTCCTCTCAGAATGCCTCGTTTTATTAAGATTTTCTTCCCCTTTCATCTTTTCCTCTTTGAAACCCTAATCTATGTGCATATTTTCACTATGAATATTGTTTGATCTACTTCCCTTTTCTATGAAACCCTGATCTATGGAACCCCTATGCAAAGGGAAAGTAGAAGTTATCCCTTGCCGCTCCGACAACCAAAAATCACATCTCCTGCCATCGTGAAGAGCTTGGTGGGAGGAGATCTTATGACGATTGGGAGCTTGGTAAAGGAAGGCTCCTTCCCGAGAGGTTAGTTCCTTACTTTTAAGGGCGATGGTGATGGTTATTATTTTCATCTATGTGATTTTCAATCTTGGTTTTCGTTACTTTTGATTTAGTTTTTGTTCACTTGCGTTATATTTGATCAGATTTGATTTTGGTTTGAATGTTTTCGATCTATTGTGCTTTACTATTTGTTTGCATGTTCTGGATCTATTCCTATTTGGTTTTAATTTGAATGCCTCAATATCGATTTCCATTACTTTTGATTTGGTTTTCGTTCACTTGATTCAAATCTAATCTGATTTGAATTGTTTGCATGTTCTAGATCTATTCTTATTTAGTTTAAATTTGAATAATTAAATCCCGAATTTCATTACTTTTGATTTGGTTTTCGTTGGTTGCTTCAGATCTCATTTGATTCGATTTTGGTTTGAAGGTCTTCAATTTAATGTGTTTTAATATTTCTTTGCATCTTTTGGATATATTCTTATTTGGTTTTAATTTGAATGCTTTAATCTTGATTTTCATTACTTTTTATTTGGTTTTCGTTTGCTTACTTCAGACCTGATCTAATTTGATTTTGGTTTGAATGTTTTCTTTATCTATTGTACTTTAGTATTTGTTTACATGTTTTGGATCTATTCTCATTTGGTTTTAAGTCGAATGCTTCAGTTCATAGTTGTTTGGTACATATTCTTATTTAGTCTTATTTGGTTTTCATTTGCTTCCTTCCCATTGTTTTCAAGCCGATGATGACTACTTTTTTTTTTTTTTTTTAAACTTCTTAATTAAGTGGTTTTATGTCTTCCATATAAATAATCTATTTTTCAATACTTACAATTGTGTTTTCATTGAATTAAGAATATTTATTTTTCTTATTTATGTTTCAATTTTCATTGCCTCAATACTTTTTAAGAACTTATAAATCTATTTTTTATATATTACTTTCATTCTTTGTTAAATATGTGTATTAGTCAAATAAAACAGTTTTTATGATGTATTCATTGGTTGATCTAACCTCAAGCCTCCTTATTTTCAGAAGATTTTGTTTTTTGTTTTATTTATGTTCTGTGTGATTATAACTTAAATATATTGTATTTTTTAAAAATTTATTTCATTAATATTGATGGTTGGAAAATTGATTTTGGTTCGGTTGTTAGTTTTACCATCCGAATGTTTGTTTTTTTGTATGAACAAATCAAATTCCATATGTGAAGCCAATATTTTTAGATTTCCTTTTAGCATTTATGATAATTTCCAACTTATATTTGTGTTGTGATTATGATTGGTTGGATCATTAGGTTGATTCTAACCAATCTGGTTACTTTCATGTCTTTTCATGTAATAATGAAAAATTAGTATTAATTTTATTATTTATTTTTTGGATTATTAAGTTTATGGTTGACTTAGTGGTTGAGGAGATAAATGAATGTCACTTCCATTAATTTTTAAACACTATTCGAACCTCTTTTTACTATGAGTGGTGGTTAGGTTTTAAGTGCTCACATTTAACACACTTCTTTATATATTTCCCACTACACTATGGTACTCCCACTTCATCTCTTCAAAGTTTACTCACGTCCAAAGGTTAAGCTGTCCAGTCTTTGTAATCCTTTGAAGGGGTAAGTCATCATCTAACTTCACTTTTCTTTACTCTCTTCTATATATTGTTTCTGATTTTGTAGTTTTTTTCTTCATGTGACGGGCCCATTGTGGACTATTTTCAACTTCACTTCTATTATCAATTTAAAGTACCATAGTGTAGGAGTAACCTTTGTAAGGTATGAATGAGAAATTATTTGTACTACTTTTATGCTTGCAAGTTTACCTTAATTTATGTTCTTATTCTTGCTTCATTCTATGACCATGTAGGTTGGAACGTTCGTGTCGAAGCACTATTCTCCTTTCAACATGTAATTTATGTTTGTTGAATATAACACATAATTGGCATGAACGAGGACAATGAAGGTTTAAATAACCAGTCCCCAGCTTCGAAAGTTTCTACATTTCTAATCCACCGTTGGTCGATTCGCCCATAAGGGAGGACCTCTCGAACCCCCCAGGTGGTAGATCGATCGAGACTGAAGCGACACCTAGGACTAGTAGATCTCATCTGTCCTATATAGATTACACAGATGTGATGTGAGAGGGATACCGGCTCACAACAAATCTATTGATGGGATTTCATAGTGGCCATTTGTGAAGGATGAGATAGCAAAGTGTCAACATAGAGAACTGTACGCTGAGCTGCAACTAATTCTTGTACCATCAATGCAAGATGGCCCAATGGTTGCTCGATCATTGCTTGCAGATTCTATGTTGATCACCCATTCCATGAACTCTCAAGCAAAATGGAAGTATAATTATTGTATGCAAGTCCTTGGGCGTGCTTTGCATCAAGCACCTTGATCTTACTTCACTTAACTCGGCATGATCCTACTACTTGCATGAACTTGTTAGAACTTATTTGTTTGTTTGTTATATGAACAATTAAATCCCTATTAACTTATGGTTGTATTGTAGAAAATAACAAGTTTTTAAAGTGGTTTTTTATTGAGATTTTTGGAAATTTAAAGGCCCAATGACATTATTGTAATTATTGAGCAGTGGAAAACTTGTAATTATCCCTATCTTCTTCAAAATTAAGGATTTTTCGTTTTGTCTTATTAGCTGAAGAGAAAATTGAGAGAGCGGTCGACTTGGACTTGAAGACAGATTTGTAGCCGTCTGAAGCAATCCGTTCGCCGCTGTCCGTGGGTGATGAGTTCTGACGTGGCGAGCGTCCACGGCGGTGGCGTGGGTGTCCAACAAGATTGTTGGGTGTCAGCATCATAGAAGTGCAGTGGCCGGTCGAAGAGCCGCTCGGCTGGACGGTGGGAGCAGCAATCGGTCAGATCCAGTTTAGTGCGTGGGTGAACTTGTCAGATCCAGTTTAGCACGTGGGTGTGCCAGTCAGTTCCGTTTCAGCGCGTGGGTTTGCTTGCAAATCTAGTTTTGGTGGTCCACCAGTCAGAGGCGGGTAGCACACTGTTTTGGGCTGTTAGCAGCGGGTTGTTCTTAGTTTTCAGAGGCGACATTGTGTGCGGGTCTCTCTCGGTATTAGTTGATATTGAAATTATAGATTGGTGATTTCGTTGATTATATGTAATTTGTAAATTCCTTTATTGCTCTTTAATAAATTAATTCAAGCTGGTTTTCAAAGTGGATGTAGACCAAACTGGTCGAACCACTATATATCTTGGTGTTCTTTACTGCTTTCGATTTATTTCTGCTGATTGTTTGCGTCTGTTTGGCCATCTAAGTTAGATTCAGAAACTCTCACAAGTGGTATCAGAGCTCCAGTTGATCCAAAGAGGTTGTGCGGTAGTGTGTGCTAACATATTCTTTGTTCAGGTTTTTTGTTGGAATTAATTTGACGGATGGCTTCGATGTCTACACGGTTCGAAGTTGTTAAATTTGATGGGAAAGGTGATTTCGGGTTATGAAGGAAAAAGATTAAGCTATTCTGGTACAATAAAAGGTAGCCAAAATCTTAGACGAAGATAACCTTCCACCAACAATTATAGAAACTGAAAAAAGGGATATGGATGAGATGGCCTATTAAACAATAATTCTGTATCTGTCAGATGGAGTGCTTAGGCTAGTAGATGAGGCCACTAATACAGCGGAGTTGTGGAAGAAATTGGAAAGTCTTTATTTGACTAAGTCCTTGCCAAATAAATTATATCTAAAGGAAAAATTCTTTGGATATAAGATGGATTCAAGTAAAGACTTAGAAGAGAACCTAGATGAATTTCAGAAGATTATAGTTGATCTCAATAACATCGGTGAGAAGATTTCAGATGAAAATCAAGCAGTTATTCTTCTGAATTCTTTGCCAGAATCGTATTGAGAAGTTAGGGTAGCTATTAAATATGGACGAGATTCATTGTCCATGGATATAGTGTTGGATGCCTTGAGAATGAGAAATCTCGAGATTAAAAAGGAATGCAAGGATGAAGAGTTACTCATAGCCAGAGGTAGAAATGAGAAAAAGAACAGAAAAGGAAAAGAGTCGAGATCCAGGTCGAAATCAAAGGGGAAAAGCAAAAAATGTTTCCTATGTCATAAAGAAGGACACTTTAGAAAAAATTGCCCTTTGAATAAGAGCAAAGACGCATCAAGTAGCAAGCATGCAGGGGATTCAAGTGCTGCAAATATTTCTGATGGGTATGATTCAGCAGAGGTTTTGATGGTGTCCAGCAGGGACATTCAGAATGCTTGGATCATGGATTCAGGGTGCAAGTTTCACATGACTCCTAATCGGGATTTCTTGATTGACTTTCAGGAAAATGATGAGGGATCAGTTCTGCTTGGTGATAATGGTGCTTGTGATATAAAAGGAATTGGGTCAGTTCGAATTGCAACACATGATGGTATGATCAGAATTCTTACAAATGCAAGTTATGGTTATGCTGATTTAGTTGCTTATGCTCTTACTTGTGCACCTGACAGTATTGAAGCAGAGCCTCTTACTTTTGAGGAGGCTATTGTATCTTATTCGAAGGAACAGTGGAAGGATGCTATAGAAGCAGAGATGTTCTCGTTGCAGAAGAATCAGACATGGTCATTGGTTCCAAAGCCTCCCGATCAGAAAATTATTCACTCAAAATGGATTTATAAAATCAAGCCAGGTATAGGAGGTGATAGCAAGCCTAGGTATAAGGCTAGACTGGTAGCTGCACTCAAAAGGAGGGAGTTGACTTTCATGAGATTTTCTCTCCGGTGGTGAGGCATTCGTCCATTCGATTAATTTTATCTATTGTTGTTCACTTTGATATGTTTGTTGAACAGATGGACATTACCACAGCTTTCCTTCATGGTGAATTGGAGGAAGTGATCTACATGGCTCAAACTAAGGGCTATGAGGTGAAAGGAAAGGAAGACATGGTTTGTCGTCTTCACAGGTCCATTTATGGACTGAAGCAATCGTCGAGACAATGGTATATTAGGTTTGACACCTTTATTCTGAAGCAGGGGTTTCACAAGAGCTCTTATGATGTCTGCATGTACTGGAAACTATCTAAAAAAGGTACATATACTTATTTACTTCTATATGTAGATGATATGATTCTGGTGTCTAAGGATTATTCTGAAATCTGTGATCTCAAGAAACAATTGAATAGTGAATTTGAGATGAAAGATTTAGGTGAACTGAAAAGGATCCTAGGCATGGATGTGAAAAGAGATAGAGAGAAAGGTTTGTTAACCATTTCGCAGGAGAGTTATGTGCATAAACTGCTTGAGAAGTATAATATGTCTGGTTCTAAGGCAGTTTCGACACCCTTAGCATCTCATTTCAGGCTTTCTTCATCTCAGTGTCCTATTACTAAACAAGAAAGGTTAGAGATGGCTAATATTCCCTATTGTAATGCTGTTGGAAGTATTATGTATTTGGTGATTTATACTAGGCCTGACTTGGGATATGCTATGAGTATGATAGGTAGGTTTATGTCAAATCCTGGGAAGGAGCACTGGAATGCAATTAAATGGGTGCTTCGATATTTGAAAGGTAGTGCCAGTATATCATTGTGTTTTAGCAGGGATTGTGATAAATCAACACTGTTGGAAGGCTTCACAGATGCAGATTATGCTGCAGACCTTGAAAAAAGAAGGTCTCTATCAGGTCACATTTTTCGTTTGTTTGGTAATGTGGTCAGTTGGAAGGTTGCTCTACAGTCAGTTGTTGCCTTGTCTACTACTGAGTCAGAGTATATTTCAGTGGGTGGAGCTGTGAAAGAGGCAGTGTGGTTGAAAAGAATAGTTGGTGAGTTATAATTGCAGGAGTTCATTCCTATCGTCCGTTGTGATAGCTAGAGTGCTATTCATCTTACGAAGAATCCATCTCATCACGAACGGTCTAAGCATATCGATGTCAAATTTCATTTTATCAGAGAAGTTGTGGCCCAGAAAGATGTTGAACTGGTCAAGGTTCATACAGTTGAGAATTTGTCAGATATGTTAACCAAGGTTCTTTCAGCCCATAGGTTCAAATACCTATTAAATGGGCTGAATATTAAATCTGAATGATAGGAAGATTGGAGAATCAGCTTGGCACTTAAATATTCTTCTTATGAGGGAGATTTGTAGAAAATAACAAGTTTTTAAAGTGGTTTTTTATTGGGTTTTTTGGAAATTTAAAGGCCCAATGACATTATTGTAATTATTGAGTAGTGGTAAACTTGTAATTATCCCTATCTTCTCCAAAATTAGGGATTTTTCGTTTTGTCTTATTAGCTGAAGATAAAATTGAGAGAGGCAACCGACTTGGACTTGAAGATAAATCTGTAGCCGTCTGAAAGGGAGAGCCGAAAGCCGTCTGAAGCAATCCGTCCGCCGCTGTCCGTGGGTGATGAGTTCCGATGTGGGCGAGCATTCGCAGGGATGGCATGGGTGTCCGGCAAGATTGTTGGGTGTCGGCTTCGTGGAAGTGCAGCGGCCGGTCGAAGAGCTGCTTGGCTGGACGGGCGAGCAGCAGCTGGTCAGATCTGGTTTAGCGTGTGGGTGAACTGGTCAGATCCAGTTTAGCACGTGGGTGCGCCAATCATTTTCGTTTCAGCGCGTGGGTTTGCTTGCAGATCTAGTTTTGATGGTTCGCTGGTCAGAGGTGGGTAGCACACTGTTTTGGGCTGTTTAGCAGTGGGTTGTTCTCAGTTTTCAGAGGCGATGTTGTGTGCGGGTCTCTCTCGGTATCAGTTGATATTGAAATTACAGATTGGTGATTTCGTTGATTATCTGTAATTTGTAAATTCCTTTATTTCTCTTTAATAGATTAATTCAAGTTGGTTCTCAAAGTAGATATAGACCAAACTGGTCGAACCACTATATACTTGATGTTCTTTACTGCTTTTGATTTATTTCTGCTGATTGTTTGCGTCTGTTTGGCCATCTAAGTTAGGTTCAGAAACTCTCACATGTCTGAATCGTCTTAATTATAACTACTTATTTACTAAATTAGTGGTATATGGAATTTCAATTTAATTTCGTATAATTTTTGTTACAAAGTAGTTAAAATTCAAGAAATTAGGATTCAAGTAATAACACAAACTTATGTAATATAATGTAGACTACAGATATAAAGAAATAGTCAAAGGAATAATAATAATAATAATAAACAGTTAAAATAATAATGATAAAAAAAAAGTTAAATCCAACCCAATTCCAACCCTACAAGCCAAACACAGTAATCAGAAACACAACAAACTGAACATTACACTCCAAACACAGGAATCGAATTCCCAATATTCTAGATTTCAGAAAATAAACCTCATCGTAATCTGATTTCCAGTAATCCTAATTACATTCCAGCTCTCTAAATATACCTTTAGACATCATTAGTGTCTATGTAATTCCACCTCCTACTTGCCAATTTGCCTATACATAATGGCATTTGGTGGACTTGAAAAAGTATACATTGGTGAGAATTAAAAGAGAGGATTGGAGGATGAGAATTTGCACAGAATTTTAACTTTTCATATTTCATATTCTATTATTTTGTTATTTTAATTATTATATTATAATTTCTCGATTTTCGTGTTATCGTGGTATGTTGTCTTGATCCTCAATTTCACAACAGAATGATTTTTAAAGTTATTTTTCACTTTACCATTAATTTTTCTAATTACTTTATTTGTGTATTAAAAATTCTAAGATTCTTATGCTTATTATTATTTTTTTTATATAATAATGTTGGGTTTTATGTCCTAAAACTTGGGGTAAACTTTTTCTGTTACTAATAAAGATGTTACTGAGGTTTATTCAATAAAGCTATTATTGAATGTGTGAATTGCATATTTCGTTTTAGAAAGCCCTAAATCCAATAAACTAAGATCCATGGAACATGAATACTTGGACTTTATGTAGAGATATAAGAGTGGATCAAGTTCAAGTAAATAGCCAAACGGGCTATAGTATATGGATAAGGTTGGGTACCTTATTCTGGAGGCATTATCGCATGCGGCCACTTTATATTTAATACAAACGATGTGATCCTAAATCGTTCATGTGGAGACATGCGAGTGGGGGCATCATGTGCAAAGAGTTTGTATAAGACGGACTAAGAAATAAGTCGCTTTTACTATATAACGTTGTTTACTATTTAAGATTGACAATTTCAAAGCGATGACCTAGGTAACTTGACCTTAATCCTGAACTTGTGGGAGTTTATGTCCTAAATCTCATGTATCTTGTGGTTTGTAAATACAAATGACATATCTAATAAAATAAGATGTATTTTATTGATGTTAGATTGCATTAATACAATCCAATAAACTAAGATCCAAGGTTATTTGATGAAACTTAAACATGTATGTGGAGATATACAGGTGGATCATGTTTAAGTGATAACCTAAATGGTCTGTAGTATATGGATAAGGTTGGGGTACCTTATCCTGGTGACACTACGAATGCACCCGCTTTGTATATGTTAAAATTGTTGTAAAGTGCTACTAATGATTTGATCTTGATCATTCATGTGGAGATATGCGAGCAGGGTATTCTATACAAAGAGTTTGTATAAGACTGAACCACGAAATGAACAGTCTCTCTTTATAACACAATTGTTAGAAAAGACTTACATTTCACTAGGATGGCTATAGGTGACTTTACCTTAATCTCGAGCAAGTTGTGAACTCCTGTCTATGAGGGCGACCCATTTAATTGGTATGGGTGAGAGTGGCCAGATTAGCCGATTCAACAAGACTACCATTTTGGGGATTTGTCCAAGTAAGGCGTTGGGAATACAGCTACACAAGATGGAATTCACTCCTTCCCGTCTTTAGGAGAAGTAGATAAATGGCTCCCTTAATAGCTGATTTCGGGTCTTGAACATTGAGGCCTTAACGTTTCACTGGCCCGAGAGGTGTTAGTTTATAGTTAGACTATAAACTGTTTGTTCATTAAAGGGATTAATCTTACTTAAGGAGTTAGATATAACTATAGGGGTAAAACGATAATTTGACCAAGTTGTAGTTTCAATGATTTATGAAGGGTTGACTCACTATTGATTAGTCATATCTGTGGACACATAAATATATTTACAATGCGAAGAGTGCAACTATCGATCTTTAGTAGAGTGCCTAGTAGTTAATGAACATTGATTAATTTAATTAAAGATTTTAATTAATTAATCTCATATCATTGGAGCTTCTAATCTGTTGGTCCATAAGGTTTCTTTGTTAGCTCACTAAAGGAAAAGAGAAATGACTTGAATTGTTCAAATCAATTGATGGAATCACATATTAATAAGATTAATATGATTTGGTTAATTATAGATCTAATCTATAATTAAGAGAAAAATATTTGAATAGGATTGAAACATTGAATTCTTATGAATTAGATTCATAAAGAATTAATTAATTAATTTTGGGAGTTGAAGGCAAATAGACATATGATGTTTATCAATTAATTATATATATATTAATTGAATTTAATATAGTTATTTAATAAATGGGCTAATAAATTAAATAATGGTTATTTAGTTAAATTAGCCGTAAGGGTAATTTAGGAAATCCATGGAGAAAATCTCCATATAAATTCATAATTTTACCAAAATTAGATAATGAGATTTTATTTGATGAAACCTAACCTCCAAATCATTTTCCTCCAAAAAAGTTCTCTTCTCCATGTTCTCTATTCTTCTTCCTCAGCCAAGGTATGAGAGACCACTCTTCTCCCCTGGGTTCCTAGAAAATAACAAGGTCTCACTTATGGTGGTGTTCATTGTTCATCAGAGATTCGTTGCAGAGAAAAAGCTTGGATTTTCGTGAAGATAAAGGGAATCTACAAAGGTAAAAAATTGTTATTCCTTCTTTTCTATTCTCTTCAAAATCATGTTGAATTAAATATCTTTATCCTCTATTATATTATGCTAGCTATTGTATTTTGTTTCATTAAACCGAAAAACCAAAATGCAAGGCGTTCACACGCTTCTGCTCAAGATTTGATCACTTCAAAGCTAACTATGAACTCATGTTTATTCGAGATTATTCTTAGATTTTCATAGGTGAGAGTTGGCTCATCAACGTCGGCTCAATAAGCCCCCTATTTCAGGGGTAAAACTAGGTAACTAGAAACATAGGTTGGAAGTATGAATTCACTCCTACCCACTTTTAGGGATAGTAGATATGTTCCCTTATAGTATGGATTCTAGGTTTTGAACAAGGGGACCCACCCTCTCATTGGCTCGAGAGGGACTCAATTTGGTAATTGGATCAGAAACCAATTGTTCATTAGATGATCAGTGGGACTTAAAGAGCAAAATGTAATCTCGGGGGTAAAACAGTTTTTGACCCAACTGTTATTACGAACAATCTGTGAAAGGTTGACTTACTGATTATGGTTATATTAAGTGGATAGAAATATATCTACAGTGAGGGGAATGCAACTACTGGGCTTTAGTGGAGTGGCCCAGTAGTTAATGAATGTTAGTTAATTAGGTTAAAGAATGTAGTCGGTTAATCTCATATCGTTGGAGTCCATGATTTGTAGATTCATTAGGTCCTCCTACTAGTTCATATCATACTAAACCTTAGAACAATGTGACGAACGAGTTTGAAGTTTTCAAATTTGATTTTTTGAGTAAATTATTAAATGTCTCTGATATATTTAACCTAATGTTTAATTATGAATTAAACATATATAGAGAAAAAAAGATACTTAAATAAGATTTGAATGTTGGAATTTTCTAAATAGGGATTAAAAATGGTCAATCAGGATTGATGGGGATTGGTGTGGATTTAATTAATTAAATTGTTTAAACTAATTTTAATTTAAATAGGTCAAAATTGGATTGAAAATCAAAATTGTTGACTAGATCAAAATTAGTATAAAAGTAAAAAATGTTGACTAGGTAAAAATTGAGATAACGTCAAAATGTTGACTATAAACTTTGAGAGTCAAAGTTTGACTATATGACCAACTTAGTGAAAAAATCCCAGTAGTGGAAAAATCCAATTCTTGTGGATTTAATTAAAATATTCTTGCTAGGTGTTCATCCAACTTGAAAACACTAATCCCACTTAGAGTTAATGGAATTTTGAGTGTCAAATATTCATTAACTCAACTTTGCATGATTTTTCCTATAAATAGAATGGTTCTATGAAGTTTAATCCTCTCGAAAAAAGTGAAAATTCTTGAGATTTCGAAGAACCTTAACTAATTCTCTCTCAAACCCTTATTCAGTTTCTCTCCAAATTTTGTCACTCATTGGATCCCATCATCTCGTTCTGAGATTGAAGAATAGTGAAGAAGACTCTCGTGGTGTTTTACGAATCGATCGTGAGAAGATTAGATCAAAGCCAAGAAGGAATTTGGGCTACAAAGCTTGTATATTCTAACTCTTTAATCTATATTAAAATCCATGCTTATTCATTTGACATTAACCTAATTAGAGTACTTAAGATCCTTTATTACTTCCACATGTTAATAGTTAACTCCTTCAAATAGAACTTTTCAAACACAATAAAATTAACTTAATAATTCAATTCCATATTATATTTAAAGTCAATTCTTATAATTAAAGAAAAGTTGTTTAAATTATTTTGTGAATGAAGTAATAAAACCTTCTGTGTAGCATCATTTTAGTTTTTAATTTTAATTTTTTTAATTTTTTAATCTATTGTTGATAATTAATTAATTTATTAAAATTTTCTTTAGGCATAAGGCTACATGACTTTTTATTCAAAATAAAAGAAAAATAAGACGTATGTAAACATCTTATAGGATCCCTAATATTTACAATACTAGAGCATAGTTAGAGATATGTATAAGTAGCCCTTGCCTCTACTAGAAATGGTATAAGAGCCTATCTTTCCTTTATCTCGATTTTGTCTCCCTCTCTCTCTTATGGAGTAAACTCCTCTCTAAGGTCTTGGGATGGAAGGAGTAAATCCCTAACTTCTTCATCAGGGTTTGACATCTTGATATGACTATTGGATTGATTTCTAGAGAAAATAAAACTTGTTTCTCTCTTTGTTCTAAATCTTTTGAAAATTAGGTTCATTTCATAATAAATTGTATTCTCGGGACATGATAAAGATGTGGTTAACCATCATTTTTCTAATAAACATCATTATGAACAAACTAATTTCATTATGAAATTAAGGTAAGATCGATTGAATTAAGATTATAATTTCTTTTGTTAGCAATCTATAATCACTTATTTTGCTAGACTCTTACGAATATTTTAGAGTGCTGCTCCATAAACCCTCAGGCTCGTCTTTTCCTTCTCTTTCTCATGCTCTTGAAATTACTCTAAAAGGGCCTATTTGGGCCTAAGATTAGAGTGAGGTGAAGTGGGCTATCCTTGTTTGGGGTTCAAACTATTTTGGTTGGAGCTCTAATTATACTATCACATTTTAACCCTAGAGGAACTATTCCCAACCCCCACGATTCACTGTTTGCATCTCCTCTGTTCTCCATCGCATTCCTGTCTCTTTTCTTGTCCGATCAAACGCTATGCTCAAGTTTCGTTCTTCATTCTCTTTACTTCTCCAGCTTCAGATCTGGTTTCGTTCTTCCTTCTCTTTACTTCTCCGACTTCAGATCTGGTTTTGGTGCCTTCAGATTTGATTTCGCATTTCTTGCATGTTTTTCTTCATATCTGGTTTCATATTTCACAGATTTATAGATCATGTCTCTTCTCCTTGCCACTTCAAACAATCTCTCTCATCGCTTTAAAACTTTGATTCCCTTTTCTGCTTTATTCAGTCTTCTCACACTATCGAAATAGGCCTTGGTGCTTGGTAGGGGGAGGTCGAGATTTGGAGCTTAGTATGAGGAGGTTGAGATTTGGAGCTTGGTAGGGGGGTGGTCTAGATTTGGAGCTTGGAAAGGGGGGAGGTCGAAGGTAATCTTCTTTTTCCCTTTCCCAACTGATGATGAGTTTTTTTTTTTCAATTTTAGCTTAAAATTTTGTAAATCAGTGGACAAATTATTTCATGTTCCTTATTTTGCTTCCAAATTATGCTCTTTATTATACTGAATTCTTTTGCTTTGAATTACTACTGTCTCTGTCAAATATATGTTATGTTGAATTATGCTTTTCATTATACTGAATTAGTTTGCTTTGAATTACTATTGTCTTTGCCAAATATATGTTAGGTTGAATTATGCTCTTCATTATACTGAATTATTTTGCTTTGAATTACTGCTGTCTCTGCCAAATATATGTTATGTTGAATTATGCACTTCATTATACTAAATCATTTTGCTTTCAATTACTACTGTCTCTGTCAAATATATGTTATGTTGAATTATGCTCTTTGTTATACCGAAGAATATGGATTTTGACTAAAGTGAAGAAGAATATATTTGGATTTTGATAAAGAAGAATGGATTTTGATTAGGTTATATGATTAGGTTCTATCAAAGATATATTATGTTCCTCATTACTATTACTGTCTCTGTCAAAAATTTGTTCATTTCAGTCTCTGTTTGTCCATTGCTTGTTCAATTTATAACTTTTGACCTTCGTTTGACCATTTTTTATTATGTATTGATTGACAGCTGTTGTTAGGTACTGTTTACTGCATTCATCATTAGCATATCCCCTATTTTTAGGATGATTTATTGTATATTGATGGGCAGTAGTTGTTAGGTACTGTTTATGGTATTCATCATTGCCATATCCCCTTTTTTGGATGGTCTATTCTATATTTACTAACAGTGGTTGTTAGTGACTGTTTATTGTATTCACGCAACTATATATATGTGTCATACTTCACTTCAACTTAGGCCAAACCCATTCCTTACTTGCTTAATGCAATTGGTATGTTATTTCTCTTGTATCCAACATTTTCTTATTTTGTGTTATTTCTCTTTTTTGCATCTTTTTAATTTCTATTATTGGTTTACTACATTCATCTTGTTGGTTTCTCATTTATCATATTCATGATATTATCTTAAATTCAAGTTTCAATGAATGAATTTCATAACTCTGAGACTAGACCCTATTCCATTTTTTGTTTTTTTGTACTTTATAATTATGCTTTCACTTGCCTTCAAGTATAAGGACAACCACATTCCATCTACTTCATAAATGCAAATGGTATACCTTCTCTCTCTTTATCTAACATTTTTTTATTATGGTTGTTGACCAGTGTACTAATGTTGTTTATTGTAATTTGTTTTAGGGTTAGTCTTATACGAATCAACCGGATCAAACATTGTTTACCAACTTTCTCTTGCTAAGGTGTTTACATGCATTTAAATATATGTTACTTTTGTTAATTGTTTCTTATCTGTTTACATGCACTTAAACACTGTTTAGCTAATGTTGTTTATTGTTATTTGGTTTTTTCTAAATTTGGATGATTGACTTTAATAATATCATGACCTAATATTTGTTGCTAGATTTGGATGATTGAATATATGTTACTTTTGTTAATTGTTTCTTATCTATTTTTATTTATTCATTTATTATTTTTTTGTGTTCATTCTTTTGCAATTTTAAATTCAAAACAGATTTTCATGACAATTAGTTAAAAAAACAAAAAAAATTGGGTATTCTTTGCAATATTTATTTCTAAAGCTTCATTATAATTATATTAGTAAAAATGATAAATTAATATTTTGATTATGTTATTGATAAATTGGAAAGTGGAACAAGAATTAAAATGCTTGATTTTGTCGTTTCTCAAATGTCTACGTGGTATTTAAAACAATCTATTATTTTCTGAATTGGTATGTATTATTATTATAAAACAAGAAAAAGTAGTAAAAACAACCATTAGAATAAGGGCATTAGAATAAGGGAGCAAAGTAGAGAAGATGAGAAAGGTGAGAATAAATTATTTTCTCACTTGGTATGTACTTTAAGAGCTTCAAATAACTACGAGTGTGTTTTCAACAATTTTTATCAAAGTTATTTTCTCAATTTATAAAAATTATTTTTATCAACGTATTGCAAAGGAGTGAGACAAATACAAACAAACAATTTCGATGGAAATTTTTGTTATTTTTAACACCCACAAATAACAACTAACATTCACTCCCTTTTTTCTTTTCGTAGACAACAAAAAATTGTTATCAATGGTAAAAAAATCAAAGTATCTTTACATATAGCATGATGCTCATCCATCATTTACCTTTTACGGAATGTTATTTTTATGTCGTTGGTTGTGTAAAGATATCTATGGTATTAGAAAATAAAAACTTTTTGGAATTTGACTAAGTTAAATTCTAATGAGTACAGTTGAACATCTAATTGTTTCAAACCTTATATTGCAAATACAATGAGTAGGGAGAGATGGTATGTGTAGCTAGTCAAAACCAGATATGAAGAAAAACATGCAAGAAATGCGAAATCAAATCTGAAGGCACCAAAACCAGATCTGAAGTCGGAGAAGTAAAGAGAAGGAAGAACGAAACCAGAACTGAAGCTGGAGAAGTAAAGAGAATGAAGAACGAAACTTGAGCATAGCGTTTGATCGGACAAGAAAAGAGACAGGAATGCGATGGAGAACAGAGGAGATGCAAACAGTGAATCGTGGGGGTTGGGAATAGTTCCTCTAGGGTTAAAATGTGATAGTATAATTAGAGCTCCAACCAAAATAGTTTGAACCCCAAACAAGGATAGCCCACTTCACCTCACTCTAATCTTAGGCCCAAATAGGCCCTTTTAGAGTAATTTCAAGAGCATGAGAAAGAGAAGGAAAAGACGAGCCTGAGGGTTTATGGAGCAGCACTCTAAAATATTCGTAAGAGTCTAGCAAAATAAGTGATTATAGATTGCTAACAAAAGAAATTATAATCTTAATTCAATCGATCTTACCTTAATTTCATAATGAAATTAGTTTGTTCATAATGATGTTTATTAGAAAAATGATGGTTAACCACATCTTTATCATGTCCCGAGAATACAATTTATTATGAAATGAACCTAATTTTCAAAAGATTTAGAACAAAGAGAGAAACAAGTTTTATTTTCTCTAGAAATCAATCCAATAGTCATATCAAGATGTCAAACCCTGATGAAGAAGTTAGGGATTTACTCCTTCCATCCCAAGACCTTAGAGAGGAGTTTACTCCATAAGAGAGAGAGGGAGACAAAATCGAGATAAAGGAAAGATAGGCTCTTATACCATTTCTAGTAGAGGCAAGGGCTACTTATACATATCTCTAACTATGCTCTAGTATTGTAAATATTAGGGATCCTATAAGATGTTTACATACGTCTTATTTTTCTTTTATTTTGAATAAAAAGTCATGTAGCCTTATGCCTAAAGAAAATTTTAATAAATTAATTAATTATCAACAATAGATTAAAAAATTAAAAAAATTAAAATTAAAAACTAAAATGATGATACACAGAAGGTTTTATTACTTCATTCACAAAATAATTTAAACAACTTTTCTTTAATTATAAGAATTGACTTTAAATATAATATGGAATTGAATTATTAAGTTAATTTTATTGTGTTTGAAAAGTTCTATTTGAAGGAGTTAACTATTAACATGTGGAAGTAATAAAGGATCTTAAGTACTCTAATTAGGTAATGTCAAATGAATAAGCATGGATTTTAATATAGATTAAAGAGTTAGAATATACAAGCTTTGTAGCCCAAATTCCTTCTTGGCTTTGATCTAATCTTCTCACGATCGATTCGTAAAACACCACGAGAGTCTTCTTCACTATTCTTCAATCTCAGAACGAGATGATGGGATCCAATGAGTGACAAAATTTGGAGAGAAACTGAATAAGGGTTTGAGAGAGAATTAGTTAAGGTTCTTCGAAATCTCAAGAATTTTCACTTTTTTCGAGAGGATTAAACTTCATAGAACCATTCTATTTATAGGAAAAATCATGCAAAGTTGAGTTAATGAATATTTGACACTCAAAATTCCATTAACTCTAAGTGGGATTAGTGTTTTCAAGTTGGATGAACACCTAGCAAGAATATTTTAATTAAATCCACAAGAATTGGATTTTTCCACTACTGGGATTTTTTCACTAAGTTGGTCATATAGTCAAACTTTGACTCTCAAAGTTTATAGTCAACATTTTGACGTTATCTCAATTTTTACCTAGTCAACATTTTTTACTTTTATACTAATTTTGATCTAGTCAACAATTTTGATTTTCAATCCAATTTTGACCTATTTAAATTAAAATTAGTTTAAACAATTTAATTAATTAAATCCACACCAATCCCCATCAATCCTGATTGACCATTTTTAATCCCTATTTAGAAAATTCCAACATTCAAATCTTATTTAAGTATCTTTTTTTCTCTATATATGTTTAATTCATAATTAAACATTAGGTTAAATATATCAGAGACATTTAATAATTTACTCAAAAAATCAAATTTGAAAACTTCAAACTCGTTCGTCACATTGTTCTAAGGTTTAGTATGATATGAACTAATAGGAGGACCTAATGAATCTACAAATCATGGACTCCAACGATATGAGATTAACCGACTACATTCTAATTGTTAAAACATCTAATTAGAATAGTTTGACAATTAGATGTATTTGCAATATAAGGTTTGAAACAATTAGATGTTCACCTGAGAGTGGCGTGGAGGAGATAATGCATTAACAACTCCATGAGAATTTTTTAACATGAAGCATTCTTCTGCACGAAATGTCATCGAGAGAACCTTTGAGTTGTTGAAGGGTAGATGGGCAGTCTTGTGAGGAAAATCATACTACCTAATGCAAATCCAATGTTGAATCATCATGACGTGTTGTCTTCCGCACAATCTTATCAATAGAGAGATGACTAACAGTAAACTGACCGAGGATTTGGATGAGGTGGATTTACGCTTTGCTACAATTGGGGGGGATGAGATAAATATATTGAGAGTTCAAATGAATGGACCCAATGGAGGGATGAACTGGCACAGTAGATGTTTATTGAATGGGAGTTGCGTAACGTGTAATGCCTTTATACTTTTTGTTTATTGTTGTGAAATGATTTCATTCAGAACTCTCTCATTATGTTTACTATATTTTGTGCTTAACTTTACCCATGAACTCTCTCATTAGCTTTGCTACACTACTTGTCATTTATTGTTTAATTGTATTAAAATATGTACGTGTATACACTAGAATGTCAAGTTCCTCAAAAGTCCCAAAGCACACTTGGACCAAAGAGGAAGAAGCGAAGCTGGTCGAGTGCTTGGTGGCGTTCGTCGCATCTGGTGGATGGAGATCAGACAATGAGATGTTTTGACCTGGCTACTTGGCACATCTACAACGTTTGATGGCTAAGAAGTTTCCCAAGCTGTAATATCCAAGGATCACCAACTATAGATTGTCGAGTCAAATCCTTGGAAAAAAAACTTACCAAGCGATCGCAGAAATGAGAGGACCAGCTTGTAGTGGATTTAGCTGGAATGAGGAATTCCAATGCATCACTGAAGAGTGGGAGTTATCTGATGGATGCGTGAAGGTATAATTTTGTCTAAATTGATTTACGAATATTGGTAACAAAATCATAACATCCACTTTACCCTTCATGTAGAGTCATCCTGCAGTAAAGGGGCTTCTACCCAAGTCGTTCCCATACTATGATGATCTGTCCTAAGTCTTTGGCAAGGATTAGGCTACGAGAGGACGGTTAGAGACTTTTATGGACGTTGGGTCTAACATGCCAAACCATATGAATGATGGAGTTCCTATTCATGAATCATAGGATCCAAACATCCCCACAATGTCTAGTTAGGGGATGGACATGTCACAGGATGACATGCATGGAATATGTATTGGTCGAAACACTGAAGGAGGAAATGCTTCGAGAGGAAGTAAGAGGAAGTGAAGTGGGAATCAATATTAAACGATGGAGTTCGCAAATGACCAATTGAAGGCGATTGCAGAATGGCCGAAAGAGAAGCGTGCAACTGAAGTCGAACTACATGCAGAAGTCGTAAACCAACTTCAAGATATTCCTAAATTGCATAACCAACAGGGGGTGAAGCTTATGCAAATCATATTCTGCAACGTGCAAGATACGAAGAGCTTTTTATCTATTCCTACAGCCCTGAAGTTGGACTATTGCAACCTCCTCCTTGAAGAGAGTGTTTGATCAACCTGTGTTTTGGACTAGTTTTCAATAATGAATAATAATTTGTTTGTTTCAATTATGCATTTAAGTTTGTAGTATATTTAGTACCTAAAAAAAGGGTCAAATTTTAATCATGCAATCATGAATTAGTTATTTTGTCTTAGAGATGTTTGTACCTAAAAAAAAAAAGAGCTTTATATATGAAACACGTGAATTGCATCCAAAAGTAACACACTTTTTTTCTTTCTTTCTTTTTTGGCCATGTTAACCAAGGTATCTCTCAAAATGACAAAAACATTGTGGTTAGCTTTTAATATAAATTACAATCAAATTAATTTTGTATAAATTAGTGGAACATATAGTCTTAACTATATTTTCAAAATATGATATTTCACATTCATAATTATCAGTATTATAAAATATGGTAGTAGAAAAAGTTACACATGGTCTAAAATAATCTACATTCAAATTACAGACTGTTATAATTTAGACTATAATAACCTGCACTCCAAACACAGACTATTATAAGACAGAATACAATACTCTGCACCCCAAACACAGACTATTATAAATAAGACTATAATAGTCTGCACCCCAAATGCATATTATAAAAACAGAAAATTAATTATAACGCATAGACTATAAAAACCCACTCTGTGCCCCAAACCTAAGATTTTTCCTCACCCCCTGTCCTCTTGAATAGAGGTGTGCATCGATCGGTCAGTGTTAGTTTTGGGAGAAAATTGGCACTGAAAAACGATAAAAAAATGTGTGAAAATCGACATGTTGTTTTTGTGAGTTTTTTTTTTTTTTTTTTTTTTTTTTTAAAAAAAAAAAAGAAAAGCCAAGACGAATGAAAAGAAAAAGATGAATTGATGAAGTGTTATTGTTAGGTTAATATAATTTCAAGTTTTTAAAATTTAAATCAATCATTTTCTATGAAGAAATTTAAATAAATCATGTAATGGGTTTGGAAATTAGGCAACATAAAAAACAGTAGGCTTGGGCTTGGTTTTATGGTATTGGGCTCGCTTTTATATTTATTTAAAAGAAACTAACATGTATATATATTGGTCGGTCGGCTGATTTTCCAAATGTTTTTACATGAAAATCGAAAACTGACCAACTAAGTCTTAGCCCTAATCGATCGATCTTAATTCGGTTGGTTTCGATCGGTCGGATCGATTTTCGGTGTCTTTATGCACACCCCTAATCTTGGATATCACTACTTCTTATTCTTCTCCCTCTTTATAAAAAAATAATCAAGATGAAGATGACATTTCAAAAGTCATATCAAAGCATAATCTGGCCGAACGCCATATTGCCAAAGTCGAAAAATACTGTGAAACTTATCTATCCCCAAGATAGACCCAAATCCAATCTATAAAATGAGTACCTTCAACTTCTCTCAGATTGACATCATAGTTATTATTGAGAAAAACCTTGTTATGAATGATGAATTCACCGAAAATTAACCTTTTTATCGAGGCAATCTATTTTCCAAGCAAGCACTAGATTCAAATATCTCCACATTGGATGTGTTCAAAAGCACTAAAGCCACTTTTTAGGGAGGGATCGGACGTCCCAGTCTACCTTGCCCTAAAGGACAAAAGACATTTATGATTCTCATCCTTCTTAATGGGAATTGTTCAATCAAATCTAGAAAATAGACTAGTTTTTTTTTTCCTTGTAGACCTGGTTTTACCATTTCCCTAGAAGATAAGAATGTCATGGATACCATAAGCTTTGATGTTCGTTCTCAAGGACTCAAACTTAAAGATGGAATATTACCTTACTTGGTTTGCTATCGGGTTTATTATAATCTTATGCATCCCAATCTTTCTCCAAAAGCACTTGGTATCTCTCCAAAAGGATACACCATGGAAGTCAACCTTGAGAAATCCTCGACGACTGTCTCTAGGATTCTACAATGGGAAGAACTCACCTAGAATCTCATGTGGATTATGGTAAGAGAAATAGCTCCAGTCAAATGACGAAGTAGAATTGTCACAATTACATAACATCCTAAAGGAAACGTTGAGGTTCATTCCACCCTGAACCTAAATATCTACAAATTCAAGAAATCATGAGTAGCCGTCCAAGTACATCCTTAGATACTAGGACGAATACTCATGATTTCTTGAATTTGCAGATATTTAGGTTCAGGGTGGAATTGAATCTCAACTTTTCTGTCAGGATGTTCTATAATTGTGGCAGTTGTACTCTCCCGTTTGATTGGAACTGTTACTCTGATACCATTACTAGTAGAGGTGAGTGCCACTTATAGAAATATTTGATCTTGCTCTACTACGGCAGATAATAGGGATCTTATAAGATGTTTACATATGTCTCAACTATAATAAATGATTACATAAGAGAAAAATCCCAAAGGTGGCTGACAAGATAGGACCCTCTTATCCTTTAGGGATCGGCCCTCTTATCCTTTAGGGATCTTTCTTTTGGAAAAGTAAACGATTGCGATAAGATTTTGGCCAGTGGGACAGAACTCCCACTTGGTATTATCTGCGTGAATCTTTCAAAGAAAATAATAAACACACCTGTAGAAAAGTAAATAAAGCAATAAAGATAGATTCTATATGTCTACACTTTCCTCAAGCTCTTCATTCTTATCACTTCATGACGAGGGATGACATCACCCAACTTCTCCTAAATGACTTGGATTGATTACTATTACTTATATCAACCGTACTAGCCTCATTCTTTGTCATTGGGAAATACAATTTAGAGACTTACAACTTGGCTACCCCGCCTTTTGATTTCCAAATGCATTTCCCTTTGTCAAATAATTAGGTTAGTGGGATATCATCACAATTTTCCCTAATCGGGATTCAAATTTTCTGCTAATTGCGTGGCCTGTGGTTGGCTAGTCCACTTCAAAAGTTGCCATCTAGTTCATGCACTCCTTCAATTGTAGATCGTCTCGATCAGTGATGATCTGCATAGACTAAAAGCACAATCAAAATTAAGGAAACTATACAAAGTTATACAATGATAAGATCATAATATAATCGTCTTACCGATAAACACTTTTTTTTTAGTTAAACTCTAATCATGGATAAATTTAGCTAGGAATTCAAGAATAGGTCATTAATGTTGAAGTCGGCATATGGATCGTAATCATTGTCTTTGTTGTTTACTGAGGGAGAGGAATTGGCATCTTCTTATTCCCCTAGTCGATTCATGTCGTGGTCCAAAAATTGCTGCACAATGATATTGATAACTGAGGCAAATCAACTTGGGAGCCCGCTCATTTCAAGGAACTTAGGATTGAGTTCTTTGCCAAAAGAAATTGTTCATCTTCTTGTCAAGTAAGATCTTGAAGATGAACGTTAGCTTTAAACCAATCTTTTCATCTTTGAGATCTCTAAATGGGAATAGTCAAAATTTTCCTACCATTTGATGTAGAAAGCTTTGCTCAAAGCTTTGAAACTTCCTTGCAACCTTAGTTGGAAGTTCCAATAAAAGATCCAAGGAATTTGGAAATATAAAGTAAATCTATCAGTTTTTTAAAGTGGTGACACATAGATGCTATTTTGAAATAGATGATAAACCTATGAACTTCTACTGGAAATATTTCTTCAAAGACTCTAAAGTACGTCCACCATTGTCAAAACCACATTACCATGCCAACATGTAACTGTGGTAGATATAATGTTGTGGTTTAAAGTTTTTTGAGAATTTCTTAGGTACAAGTTGACAGGATTGAATCCCGTAGTAGAAGAGTTTTATTGCTTGTCTTTGAATTGGAAGAAGAAATTGTACAGAATTAATCACAGAACACAACATGTTGGCTTTTTGGCTCTTAATCTCAAATTACTTAATTTTAATTAATTAATTAATTAATGTTTTTATGATAACAAATCTGATTTTATTTACTAGCAATTTTATTATTTTGAATAATCAATAGTGTAAAGCTCGAAAAATGATTTTGGCACCTCTTGAATCACCCAAATCGGAGTTCAAACGAAAAACAAAGAAAATCGTATTAAAAAAAAAACCTGATGGAGTGACGTAGCGACTAAATCATCAAATTGGACTAATTAGAGAGTGCCACATAGAGCTATGAGTGAATGACATATGGGGCCTTAAATTTGCAATTGGTAGATTTTGGTTTTCTTTAAATTTAAAAAAATATATATTAAAAGAAATTGATTTTGTTTTAAAATAAAAAAAAAGTGACCAATGGTCGCTTTAATGAATTAAAAAAAATGAAAAACCTGCTTATGCAGGTTGCCATTGGAGGCTTAAAAAAATACATTTATTTTTTTAAATTTTATTTAATTAGTTTAAATTGAGCATGTTTAATTAAACCCTATTCACCCTTTCCAGGGTTGTCATACCGATCCAACAATTGGTGTGAGAGCGAGGTTTCTTGTAATGCTTCAGGCCCAAGATTCGTATCAAGATTCAGAATCCAGATTCAACACCTTATTTTCCCTGACGTTCCCCTACAACCTGAAACATTATCCTTTTGCTCTTATGTTTCCAAGATCAAAGATTATCCCCCACAAACCAACACTGGTCCTTTCAACATGCTTTTTCCTCACTCACATGCATCCTAGGAAAAATCCTAGGAGGTTATCCTATATATAATTTCTCCAAACTAAGCATGCTTAACTTTGGAGTTTCTATGATTGAGCCACTGAAAAGGAGGGTGCACCTTGTTGGTATAGGTAGTAACTTTCAATTTTTTTAACGCCTTTATTGACCATACTTCCATTTCCTCAGGATCCTTCTCATTTGGATGTGATATCGATTCATTCATGTACCCCTTCTGAACTAGGGGTGTTACATGTCCACCAGTTTCTACTTGGTTCTTCCCCAAATTACATCCTATTGGGAAAGGTTCCACTCTGATAAATTTGTAATGCCCCAAGCTCAGAATTTGGATCATGATTCAGAATTCAGATTCGACACCTTATTTTCCTCGACATTCCCCCGCATCCTCTATAACCTGCCACGTTATTTGTGCTTCCAAGGTTGAAGACTATCCCCACAAACCAACACTTATCCTTTCAACATGATTTGTCCTCACTCACATACATCATAGAAAAATTCTCAGGGGTCACCTAACATAGGATTGCTCCAAGCTAAGCATGCTTAACTTCGAAGTTCGTATGATTGAGCTACCGAAAAAGAAGGTGCACCGTGTTGGTATAGATAGTAACTTTCAATTCTTTTAAGCCTTTCTTAACCATACTTCCATGTCCTTAGGATTCCTATCATTCAAAAGTGATGTCGATTCATTCATGTACCCCTCCTAAACTTAGGGTGTTACATTGCTCATCTTGAAATTTAATTTTCTTGATAAACTTTATTGTTAGAGCATTATAGAAAATCTAGTTGCAAATCGAATTATAGAAGGCAAATCTATCTATAGACCTTATTTTGATAGTTCAAATTATGAAAATTTAGAATACTCTTGAAGTTAATGATGAAGGAATAAATCAAGTTGGAGAGTCTAAAATTAGCATGCTTGTTTGTAATTATGAATTATTTAAGATGGATGTTAATGAGTCTATAACTAATATGTTTACTAGATTTATTAACATTATCAATGCTTTGAAGGGACTTGGTAAAGTCTATACAATATCCGAAAATGTTAGGAAAATTCTTAGGTTTCTACCTAAGACTTGGGAAGCAAAGGTGATGGCAATCCAAGAAGCAAAAGATCTCACCAAACTTCCATTGGGGAACTCATTGGTCACTCATAACCAATGAGATCACTATGAAGGAATACTTTGAGGATGAGTCCAAAAAGAAGAAGAGTATTGCATTGAAAACCATCTCCTTGGAAGTTGACTCCGAAGATGAGGAAGTCCTTGATGAAGATGATGTTGCCTATCTCTTACTTAAATACAAAAATTTCATCAAGAGGAAAAAACAATTTAAAAAACACCTATCAACTCAAAGATAGTCAAAACGTGAGAAGAGCAAGAAGGATGAGGTGATTCGTTATGAATGCAAAAAATCTGGTCATATAAGAATGGATTGTCAAAGAGAAAAGATTTACAATGCTCCAAGAAAGAATTTCTCAAAGAAGAGCAAAGTGCATAAATTTGTTAAAGATAAATCCTTGCATTATGTTGTTTGTTTTCCTTGTAGAAAATATGGACATAAAGCTTATTCTTGTTATTTATCTAGATCCAATTCTTTTATTGCCAATACAAAAATGAAATGGATCCATAAGTTTGTAAATGTTAACATTATTTGACCCAAACAAGTATGGGTACCAGAGAATCAAACTTGAACATTTGTGTTTGTAGGTTTGTTTGAAAGCCTCTAAGAAAAATAAGTGATACTTGGATAGTGGTTGCTCAAGACACATGACCGGAGACTGATCCAAGTTTATCTCTTTCTCAAAAAATGATGGAGGCATGGTAACCTTTGGTGACAATAAGAAAGGTAAAATTATTGGCAAGGGTAATATAGGTAATTATTATGAATTAGTTTCAATTTTATCTTAATTGAAAGCCTCCAAGAAAAATAAGTGGTACTTGGATAGTGGTTGCTCAAGGCACATGACCGGAGACCGATCCAAGTTTATTTCTTTCTCGAAAAATGATGGAGGCGTGGAAACCTTTGGTGACAATAAGAAAGGTAAAAGTATTGACAAGGATAATGTAAGCAATTGTTATAAATTAGTTTCAATTTTATCTTAATAAATTAACAAAAAATTATACTAAGTTCACTTAATTTAGGTTCATTGAACTTAATTATTTTTTGGAAGGCTAATTTAAATTTATGCCATTTAAAGTTCTTCCCATAAAATACACACAACTTTACATTAGAGATGTTAGGGTTTATTTCTAAAAATAAGAAGAGAGAGCTTCAAACATAACCTGATAGCCGCAAAGAGAGAGAAAAAAGGTGTGGTTTCTTCATCTTCTCTTGCGTTTCTTTTCCTCTGACGATTCTTTTTTTGGCAATGTCTGGTGATATTCCCTCTTTTGCCGTCATCCAATCTTAGTGGCTTGAAGATCTTGACATTGTAATGATGGAGAATCTACCAGTTGGACAATTTTTTGACCAAAATTATTCGAGAAAGGTTGTTGCTCCTTTTTTCCCTTTTTTTTTTCTTGTTCTTGTTCTTAAAATAATAACTCTTTAAGTTTACTTCAATCATTGTTTTGTATATGTTTCTATTTTATTCAATCTCTAATAATATTGTCTAGCAAAGGTTTAGAACCCCTTTGCAAGTGTAGTAGGTCTATTGACCGAACCACTATAAATCATTGTGTCATTCTGTAATTTTCTGTTTTTTGCATTCTTGTTAAACATTGTGCAACCATTATTTTTATTTTAGAATGGCTTAAAACACCTCTTAAATTGCACAATAAAGTACTAAATTGGAAGGGCTAAGGTCTTGGCATAATAACAATTAGTATAAGAGCCTAACCCTCTAGTTTCTCCGCTTCCTAGCAAGCTTTTTTGGTAAAAAGATTCTGGAATTTTTTTTTTAAGTTGTTTTCATTCTTAAAGTCAGTTTAATTGATTATTTTTATTAAGTTTCCTTTATTTTTTTTAAATAGTTTGCTGCCAATTTAGTACCTTTTTTTTTTTTTTTTTCAAGATAAGTAAATTTGAGGTGGAGCATTTTGATGGGAAAAACGATCTTGGACTTTGGATTATGGAATTATTATTGCTAGTTTTATATGGTTTGATGTGGTTTGTTGAGTGATTTTAAGAAACTAAACATTAGGAGCAAATTGGACAAAAATCGTCAAAACTTGGGGCAAAAGTCCAAATACGAGTATCTAGAGGTCAACTATGAGATTAAGAGGGAAGGTAGAGGCCAAAATTGAAGAAGAGAGGAAGAATTTCGAAGGAAAAAATTTGGGGGCCAGCGTTGACTTAGCATTGCAACACTGCCCTGCGACACTGAAGATTCGAGAGTAGAGAACAGGGCAGCATTGCGATGCTCCAAATAGCAGGAGCACATTAAGTCCGTTTCGAACGCAACATCGCAACGCTGACTCGCAATGTCGTGTCATACAGAAAGATAGCAACGCCATCAAGGTTGTGGAAGAAAAATTTGAGAAGAAAATAGTTCTTGGGAGAGTGTTCGACCTAGGGCAAAGAGCATTTGTCTGAAAAGTGATTCCCAGCTGGAGATCAACCCAAAATTTGTTGGTGATGGTCAAGAAGATCGTGATTGAGATTCGATTATGGTGAAGGGGAGATTATTTCTTTAATTTTAATGCATTCTTTCTCCATGAAGAATTCTCTTTGTCTACGGATTATTATTTTTGGAATCATGTGTAGCTAAACTAAAAAATCTAAGGTGGTTTGGATTTTTGGGTATCCTGAATGGATTCTTGATTATATGATTGATTATTTCTTGATTAGGTTTCTAAATTATCTACTCTTAATGCTTTTGGTTAACTGACCATTAATCAATTGATCTAGAGCTAATACTTCTGCGTGAGAAAGAGATTGATTTGTTGGACATAGTTATTTAGATTGTTATTCAAGATTGCATGCGAATGATTCAGGAATAATAAGAGGTGTATTTGAAGGGTTTTAGTGCAACACTAGTTTAAGCAATAGGAAGAAATTCAAACATGATAAACTAGGGTTAGAATGGATTGAGCATGAAAAAGAATTTTTTGAATTTAGAACTTCTAGCCTCAATTAATCTTTATTAGTTAATTGCATGTCAATTTCCATTTGTACACCTTTAATGAAACAACACCCTAGAATCGAACTCCTCTTGATTGTCTCTTTCTTTTTATTTGTTGCACTTTAATTTCGTTCACAAATCAATATTCTGGTTGACTGACTAAAATCAATAAAGAACTACAATAGCTAAGCTTAGAAGAAACTATTCACGCTGGTCTCTGAGGACGATACCGATTTTAATTGGGATTCTATTACTTCGATACATACGTTTGCATTTCGTCATCATCCTTCGATAAAGAAAAGTTTGATTATGCACTCATGGAATCGAAGGACATTCCAAAAAAAATGTAATTGAGGAGAATCTTTTGGAAATGAATAAGGTAGCATATGGCCTTATTATTTTGTATTTGTCTTATTCATTACTTAGGCAAATGAAAACTAAGGATACCACCATTAAGCTTTGGAATAAATTGAAAACTACCTACCAAACTGCAACTAATAAAATATTTCTTAAATCTAGGTTCTTTAGTTTTAAAATGGAATCTAGTAAAAGCATGAAAGAAAATTTAGAAGATTTTGTAGTGTTATTTCTGAAATGGAAAATATTGGTGAAACTTTCTATGATGAAAATAATGCTATAGTTCTTGTGAATTCTTTGCTTGATGCATATAATGATGTTAAATCTGCAATGAAATTTGGTAGGGATAGTTTAACTATGGAAATAGTTATGGCTACTATAAGAGTTAAAGAACAAGAATTGAAATAAAATAAATAGATCAATGAATCTTTGTTTGTTAGAGAAAGGACTGAGAATAAAAACACAAAACATAGAAGCAAAAGTAGAGGTAGGTCCGAATCTAGGGGGCTAAAAATAGGAAATGTTACCATTATAAAAAAGAAGACCACTTTAGAAGATTTTGTCCTGATCTTAAAAAAAAAAAGTCATTGGGTAAGGGGGAAAGAAGAGATTAGTGATGGGATAAACATAAGTGAGGAGGGGCCTCTAACGGTAGGGTTAGTATTCTTGTCTCATGTCTACTTGCTCTATCTGCCACTTTGCCTCGACATTTTCACCAATTAAAATGTACACATGTTAGGGACTCGCACTTTAGGGACTTAGACTTATGCATGAACTCTCCATCTCATTCCCAAAATCTTATGCTCTGATACCAACTTGTCACACTCACTCTGAGATTACCCTCTTAACCTAGAAGAAGATGTGACGGCAGCAATTACTGGCCCTTTCGCCAGCACTTACTACCTTCACTTACTTACTTACTTACTTACTTAACTCCTGAAGTGCCGACCTGATATAACATTATTAACTTATACAATTGACTCACATCAGGAAGGCTCAACATCAACTTTCACATCCAAACGTTTATCAAACCATAACACAATATTTATAGCTGGCCCAAATTATACTAGCAAAACCTTGACTTCCCCAACATCATGTGTACATTAGTAAAAACCATTAACCTAAGTTCTTCTAACTAGTCAGATCTTTCAGTGGAAAGCAACAACAAGATTTGAAGGAACTCTTAACGAAGAGCATCCATGAGCACGATTGGATCTTTTCAATTTCATTGTGACTGAAATACAACACATACATTCAAATAGATAGTTATGCAAATTAACACTAATTAACGGCATGCTTTGATAAATAAAATACAAGGGAATGAATTCTCATACCAATTGAAGACTCTCTTCAATCTCGAACTCAACGTAACGGAAGAACCTCTACGAACTCTATCGCCCAACAAATCAGTCGACTATGGTAGCACGATCGTCTACACGAATGGCAGCAACACGAACAAGCACGAAAAAGTAAGAAGCGGGAACGACACCACCAATTGGAGCCCTTGGTATTCTCGGAGTGAGAATCCAAAGTGTGGTCTTGGGTGAATTTGGTAGAGGTAAGAGGAAAGGCTGATAGACGATAAGCAAGTGGGAGAGAAAGCTATCGTATAGTGGAGTGCTTATCGTTTAGAAAAAGCTACACGATCTTGTAGGTTTTACTAAGTGATCGTCTAGTAATTGGTAAACGATCATTTAGAGAAAGGCGTGCGATCGTTTAGATGTGAGGTGTGCGATCGTTTAGACGATGAGATTCTATTGAAAAATGAAACAAATTTTAATTTTATTCTTCGGTTACCATAACCGAATACGGTTTCTCCCACCAACGCACGAATGAGGAGAATATTTCTTCCAATTATCTCATAATTAACCAATTTAATAATAAATGAATATAATCATACTATATTTTTATCCTATAGTTTGGTATTACATATCTACTATAGTAATTTATCCCCCACTTGATATAAATCATATTTATATCTAATTTCCTCCAAAATAATGTATCTCATACATTTAGCCAATTATATCATATATAATTAACCAGTTCATTTATATCATATATAATCGAACTCCCTCTTGTCAATTTGAACATTTCAAACTAACCCAAACACTGATTCTCGACTTTATCCAAGTTACCTAGGGGACCTTATGGACCTGTGGCTCGAAGATCCAACGGTACCTGAATAGCTGACTAAACTCTTTAGCCACGAGATCCACCATTCGTTTAACTGCTAGGCATTTCACTAAAGACCAACAGCTGAACTCTTCTTACCACAGATATATTTCTGTGTCCATCGGATATAACCAATCATGAGTACGATGAACCTCCACAGATGCTCGTAAGTACAGTTGGGCCAATTTACCATTTTGCCTCTGTAGTTACATCTCTTTCCTTTAATGAACAATACAACATAGTCCAACTATGTGTGAACACCTCTTGGGCCAAGAGAAGGTGTATGGCGCCATATCGTTCAAGCCTTGGAATCAGCCCTTAAGGGAGTTATCTATCTACTTGCCTCTGCTTTGGGGAATGAGTGAATTCCATCTTGTGTAGATGAGTTCCCAGCTCCCAAATCAGACGAATCCCTAAAATGGTAGGTTTGAATCGACGACCTGGCCACTCGCACCCATACAAATCAAAGGACCACCCTCAATGGAAGGAGTTCCCAACTCACTCAGGATTGAGGTCATGTTACCCTATGGTCATCCTAGTGAAGTGAAGTCTCTGTCATGAACGGTGTTATATAACGAGACGTTAACACTTCTTGGTCAGGTCTTATATAAACTCTTTGTATAGGATGCCCCTACTCGCATGTCCCCTACACAAATGATCCAAATCAGACCATCTGTGACAAGTCACAACACTTTTGTGACCATTCCACAAAGCGGCCGCATCCATAGCGTTACCAAGATAAGGTTTCCCTCCTATATCCATATACTACAGACCATTTTTGGTTATCATTCAAGAGATGATCCACTTGTATGTTACCACATACATACTTAAGTTACAAACAAATAACCATAGATTTTATATTTATTGTGTTTGTGGTAAAGAAAATAAAACATACAATTGAGCAAAATTAAGAATGTGAAGTAAATATCATATATTATACAACAAAGCATTCGTAAAAACTGTTTTACAAACTATATGACACGAGACTTTAGGGCATCAACCCCAACAATCTCCCACTTGTCCTAAAGCGAAGTGAGGTGTACATAAAACTAATACAAAACAATAAACTAGGGCATAGAAACCCAATACAAGAAAATCTCTCATTTGCTCTAGTCCAGCCGCGGGCGATCCTATAGATCCATGCTCCGTAGGTAACCCTCAAACATTGCAGCCGTGAGAGCCTTCATAAATGGGTCAGCAACATTGTGCTCCGAAGTGATCTTCTCATGATGATCATGTGTCCTCGATGCACTATCTCGCAGATCAGATGATATTTCCGCTCTCTGTGTTGTCGCGCCTGTGATTCCTAGGCTCTTGGATTCGCCATTGCCCCACTATTATCACAATATAGGGTAATGGGCCTAGACATATTTGGAACAACTTCCAGTTTTGTCAAGAACTTCTTGAGCCAGACGACTTCTTTAGCAGCTTCGCAACCACTATGTACTCCGCCCTTCATAGTGGAGTCGGTGATACCCTGCTTAGTGCTTCGTCACACTATAGCTTCCCCGTTTAAGAGTAAAGATTGGCCCTGATGTGGACTTGCGAGAGTCCTTATCAGTCTAAAAGTCAGAATCTGTATATCTTGTAAGGATCAAATCCCTAGATCCATACACGAGCATGTAGTCCTTTGTTCCAAAGATACTTGAGATGTTCTTCATTGCCGTCTAGTACCCTGGTGTGGGTTAGACTGATACCTGTTGACTATACCCACAGTGTAGCAGATGTCTGGACGAGTATAGAGCATCGCGTACATCAAACTGCCAACGACAGATGCATAACCTTCTCTT
>NC_052353.1:12904807-12921945 GCF_009727055.1 Benincasa hispida | reverse complement strand
AGCAAATTATCTCACTCCATCACCAAAGCAATCCAAAGACGAGGATCACCGCCCAAAAGATGGATGCATCAATACACAAGGCGGGCGACAACGCCAAATTTTGAGGGTGTATTTCTTCTTTATCTTTTTTTTTCAAATTTGATGCTATCGGCATCGCATTTTAGTCTTAAAAGTCATCACTGCCATCCTCTGTTGATACCGCAACCATTGACATGGATAAATAGTAAGTTACCGCATGCTGTCTCTTTGCCATGATGTTTGATTTCTATGATGAAACATAACTCTATTTCTTTCATATATTACTAGAGTCATCTTAACTTTAGATAGTCACCTCATGAAATATTTCTGAGTAGGGGTTTTTGCTAGCTTTCTTTTCAAACTCTCTTTATGAAACTTTTCTTAAGAAATCGCGATGACTTATTTCAATCTTTAGCAATGGAGGACTGCCTATTTGAAGAATTTCGACCTCTATTGGAAAAAAAAAAAGGAAAATTGGAATAACAACTCCACTTGTCAATACAATTGATTAAATCTATGTTTGATAAGAGTTAAGTTGTGAAAGGCACTTACTCGTAGTTGGATGTCCCGCATGACACACGTGGAGGCAAGCCAAAATGAAAGTAAGTCACCAGGATCAATGCATAAATAAAATGACTGCAACTTCCACTTGCCCAAGTAGGTATAGAGTTTAGTCTGAAGAAAGAGCACATTGCTCGTGTTGGACGTCCGCATGACACACGTGGGGGCAAGCCAAAACGAGGCAAGGCACTTTCAGATCAGGCGTAAGGTCAAAAAACGAAACAATGGAACAAGAAATATGCAAGGATTAAAATCATTTAAACACCCGGTGGAAAATTTTCGTTTGAAATAATCATGCGATGTTCCGGAAATTATAAATCCTTTTGAAGGTTAAGCTTGCAGTCCCTAGGTCTTAGAAATATTTTAAGAAGAGTCTTGAATAAGACTTAAGGAAACTTTTGATACATAGGATTTGAACGAAGTATCCTTGAGAAATCTTAGGGAAAAAGAACATTTCGGTTGATTTGCTAAAGAAATCTTTAGCTTATGCTTGGGAACACAGTATCGTTAAATTTGGGGGTGTGATAACGAGCAGAAATGCATGTTACCTGTGCTAAGTTCTTAAAACAATCTGGCTTGCGCTAATAAACATGTTAAATTTGTGTCCAAAAAGCATCAGATTTCATAATATTGTGGTCGGCATATGTTCATCATCATTTATAACAATTGATTTTTTGTATTTTTGTTGCAAAATATGGCGATGACGCAAGGAGGAAATTGCGATCATAGGGAAATCATGGTCGAGCGCAGCATTACGCAAGCCTTTGCGGTGATCGTGTTCGCAATATTTGCACAAAAGGATTGCTGCAACTTTGGTCAGTGCAACATGTGGTGATCTGGGGACAAGGCTATTAATCGCGATGGGACAGAAAGCTGATAACAATCGAATCCAAATTAAGTTTACAGTCGTTAACGATACAAGTACATTCAGCTTTTCGGTGACAATATCTTGACGCATCAGTCAGTGGAATTAAGTCTGAGTCCCATCTGTGCAATCTGAGAGAGAATCCACCTTCACCATGGAGGTTCTAAAATACCAAAAGCATCCTTCAGATCAAGGGTTCATCAATTTCGAAATTTCATACGCTCGGTTCGCACGTTTCCTTGTTCAATAGTTATCCTTTCATTTTAAGGCGAATGCGAGAGAGGAGATTTTGCCAGCAAGATCGTTCCGGTAAGCTTGGGAGGAGTGCCAGAAGCTTTCAAGGACAGAAAAAGGGCTAATGCCTAGCAGAAGCAGGGAATATCTTTTGAACGAATAGAGATTGATAGTGTAAAAGCCTCAGTCAGCAAGGAATTGCTACCAGGCTCCTCTACCTTTATCTCAATTGTTATTTTGTACTCAAAAACTCATTTAAAAAATGAAATTTCCTTCTCTATATCTGTTTCACTCTCTTTATTACTTCAGAGGTAAGCTAAATCAGTTGAATGGGTTGGAGAAAGCATTTAGTATAGGCACAACTAGGTGTGCACACTCTTATATATATTATATGCACCGATCCATTATCTTGTATGTAATATAAGAGAAAGTGCCTTCATTACGTCATTAGAGATAACTTAGGAGGAGGTAGTCTAATGGACAGGATCTAGGCTTGGGACCAAAGTCAGGTTAGGAAATCTAAGCTGAGAGAGCTCAGATTAGAACCACATAATCAAGAGATAGGCGTTCGTCAAGCAATAAGCCAATATTTTGGCTATTAACCGCAATCGCATGCATCCTAGAAGACTATTGATATTGATTGTGTGTGCAGTCGCACTTGCCTTTGTGCATCTTACATCATCGCATTAGGAAAAAGAGTAGAGACTTACCAGACATAAGCTCTATGGACACTTTTGTATTCAACACATGCGTTCCTAAACTTTAGAAGCATGCATTTTTGCATTGGAAAAGGACTTTGCTGTGCGAATTTGTGTAGCATGATCGACTATAGTTGATGTATCCCAAGTAACGGCTAGCTATATGAAACTTCTCAACCCGTTCATCCAATAATGCTAGTATATCTATCACACAACTGACTTTTCTCAAATCCCCACATCTTGTTTATTTTTCATTAACACAATCAAGAACAAACCCCACAATCTATTGAGTTATGGTTACTGCCAAAGTTTTCATAAAAATTTACCATCGCAATCTGTGTTTCCCAAGGTCCCTGAGGTCTGAACCCTGGACTTACAGGAAACTCAATGGTGTTTACACTTGGGATTCCGCTGAGGAAATTTAGTCTCAACGCAATTCACCATCGCATTCATCCATAATTCACTTTCTAAAATCAAGCATCAAACGACCTGGACCACGAGATGACTAGACTATTATATAAACGTCACGTGATACTAGAGACTTCATATTCACCTATGAACACTAGGTGACATGACCTCAATCCTGAGTGTTGTTGGAAACTCTCCATTTGAGGGTGGTCCTTTGATTTGTATGGGTGCGAGTGGCCAGTCGTCGATTCAAACCTACCATTTTAGGGATTCGTCTGATTTGGAGCTGA
Organism: Benincasa hispida; assembly: GCF_009727055.1. Lineage (NCBI taxonomy): Eukaryota > Viridiplantae > Streptophyta > Magnoliopsida > Cucurbitales > Cucurbitaceae > Benincasa > Benincasa hispida. The sequence goes on along the minus strand of NC_052353.1, from coordinate 12,918,871 downwards.
ACTCATCTACACAAGATGGAATTCACTCATTCCCAAAGCAAGGACAAGTAGAGAATGATACTCCTTAAGGGCTGATTCGCAAGGCTTGAACCGATATGGCCCAACTTCTCTTTGGCCAAGAGAATCAGTCATAGTTGGACTATGCTTTATTGTTCATTAAAGAATGGATTAAGAAGAACAGACGAGCAAAATGGTAAATTTGCCAACTGTACTTACGAGCAATCTGTGAAGGGTTCATCGAATCATGATTGGTTAATCCGATGACACAGAAATATATACTGTGGTAAGAAGAGTTCAGCTGTTGGTCTTTAGTGGAAATGCTGGCAGTAAACGATGTGGATCTCGTGGCTAAAGAGTTTAGTCAGTATTCAGGTACCGTTTGGATCTTCGAGCCACAGGTCCATAAGGTCCCTGGTAACTTGAATAGTGAGAATCAGTGTTTGGGTTAGTTTTAAATGTTCAAATTGACAAGAGGGATTTCGATTATAATATGAATATTACATCGATGATATAATTGTTAATGTATGAGATACATTATTTTGGAGGATTGATGTATAATATGATTTACATTAAGTGCCATGGAATAGAAAAAGAACTATGGTTTATATGTTTCACGAAGATGAAATATAAACTATAGGTTATTAAAAATAGTATGATAAGTTGGTTATCATTTTATATCTATAATGAATATAATTATTGGATAATTATTCTTTCTTTTAATAACCAATGAGTGGGTGGTTATTGGTTTTTTCATGTAACCGTGAGATAAAAGGAAAATCGTTTTCTAATTTAGTTGTTTTAACATTGTTGAAAAGTTTCATTAAAAAGTTTTTTTTGGATTCTCTCGACAAAAAGATCACACGGAGATGTCAAGTAAATAACAGATATACTAAACAACAGTTTGCTAGCTAAATGATCGTGTAGTGCGTGAGCTTAAATTGATCGTACAGTATTTACCAAACAATCGCATTAGCTTTTTGCTAGACGATCGCTTTGCCCAAAGTAACGATCATGTAGTGTCTGTAGGCAGAGACCGAGCTAAATGATCAATAGATTTTGCTAAAATGATCGCCATAGTTTAAGTTAAAAACAATGGGCATCGGGACCTATACCATAGGTCTCCGGCCATCTCCCACTTGCCTAGTTGTGTTACACAATTAGTGTTTCCTTCTTCGTTGCCTCTATCAAGTCCGAACAGAGCCCACCCTATGAATTTCTCACATCGAGAAACCAAGGTAGCCTTTGTTGGTGGTGTCATATCAAACTCGACACCGTTCGAGTGTTGTGAGGTGTTTTTGCTATGCACTGAGAGGTTTGTGGAACGAGGAGATCATTGAGGACGAGCGCGAAGTGTGTTTTTGTGCTGTGTTGCGGATATTGTAAATTGAGCGTTCGAGGTTGCTGTTGTTCGAGCAGTCGTGTGCAAAGCGAGCGTTGGAAACCTCATTCAAATGTTCGTAGAGTTTTCTCTTTATACATTTAAGTTTTCATGTTGTTATTTTATGTATAATTGTATAACTGCTTATTTCATATCCGATATCAATATAATATAGTGTCCTGATATAGAATATATCTGGAATAATCTTCATTACTCTCGCTGCTACTATGGGGGATATCTTAAGTTTCTCATCTTCTGGAGACTCATTATAGTCATGATATGTGGCTATGGACATAGAAAATCCTTATTAGACTTAATTTAATATGACAGCAGATGAGAAAGTTTCTTCATAAGTCTACTTTCTTCATAGTCTACTCCCTCAACCTAGTATAACCCTTTGCCAACAAGTCTAGCTTTAAAGTTCTGTACCTTTCTATTCTACACCTCTTTTTTCTCTTGTAGACCATTTATAAACCTATAGGTTTTACCTTCATCAGGTTTGATTTACAAGCTCTCAGACAAAATTGAAAGTACATGGACTTCATTTCTTATTGAGATCCATGGCTTTGACCCATTCATCCCGGTCAACATCGTCCATTGCCTTCTGATAAGACAACGGGTCCTCAACGTCGCCATCTGCTACCATAGACAAGGATTTTCGTGAAACCTAGATAGTGAACGGGCGGGTTCGCAACCCTCCCACTACATCGAGGTTCCCTTAACTCTTGAGGTGGAACCGACCTACTAGATGAACTCCCATCAACAAATCTTGCTAATGTAGCAGGCTCTTTAACAACTCTTGTTGAAGTTTCAGTAGTTTCATTGGAAAGCTCACGCAACACGACTTTACTTCGTGGACTGTGCTCCCTTATATGATCCTTCTTTAGCAAAGTAGCATTCGTTCAAACAAACACCCTATTTTTCGATGGATCATAAAAATAACCCTCTCGTGTACTTTTGGGGTAGCCTATAAAAAGGCATAACCTCGACTGTGGTTCCAACTTCTTAGGATTAGCCTTACGCACATGTGCAACGGAAGTGACGTAAATTAGCTTTACGTCTGTTCCACAACTTCAGAGGTGTTCTCGCAACACTCTTGGAGGGAACATAGTTGAGTATGTATATCGCAGTTTCCACTGCGAAATCCCAAAACGAGTCTGATAAGGAAGCGTAACTCATCATCGAACGAACCATGTCCAACTAGGTTCTATTTCTTCTCTCCGCTACACCATTATCTTGAGGTGTACTCGGTGCTGAGAGTTAGGAAACGATTCCATGTTCTATTAAATAGTCATAAAATCCCGAGTCCAAAAACTCTCCACCTTGATCCAATTGAATTGTTTTAATCCGTCTATCCAATGCGTTTTCAACTTCAGCATTGAACTCTTTGAACTTTTCAAAGGAATCAGACTTTTGTTGAATAAGATAAACATACTTGTACCTAGAGTAATCATCAGTAAAACTGATAAAATACTCATAGCCACCTCGGACTCGCATATTCATAGGACCACAAAGGTCAGAATGTACTAACTCAAGAGGTTCTTTGGCTCTATAACCTTTTCCAGTAAAAGGTCATTCAGTCATCTTACCCTCAAGGCAAGATTCACACACCGGTAAAGAATTTTCTTGTAACTCACTTAGAAGTCCATTCTTCACCAATCTCTCGATCCTATTGAGATTGATATGCCCTAAATGAAGATGCCAAAGATGGGCATTTTCTTTTGGAGAAATATGTCGACTTTTTTTTTTTTTTTTTTTTTCGAGTTATGACAGTGTTAAACAATTCTGTGTTATGAAGGAAATTAATGGGTAACGGCTTTCGCACATATAAATTAACTTTCCAAAATATGCTGTAAGCGAATTGTAACGTCATCTTTGTATGAATAAACGTTTATCCCACATTGAGATAAACAGTTATTTACTGTAACAAACACTTTACAGAAAGGAGCTTCTCTAAGGTTCGAGAATAATATATACATCATCATTTAAACTAGATAACTATTAATTTAAGTTAACTAGCCCCCTACTACACAGCTAAGACGACTACCCGTTCCTACTCGCATCGTCATCTCACTAGCCTTCAGTTGTCACCAGGATCTAATCCCTAAAAAGAAGAACAAACGTGAATTGTGGCACCAATCAATTATCCAGCAGAATCATCATTCTCCACTAAAAAAAGTTTCAAGTACAATTAAATCATATTTACCTTTATATGCCTTGGCCTTAGCCTTGGCGCCTTTCTTTCTTCAAGCCAGCGAGGACAGTTCTCTTCTAGTGTCCATCTTGGTTGCAGTGGAACAATTTCCCTTTTCAACCGGTGGACCGCTTCTTAGGGCATCAGGCGTCGGGTTAGCAGACGCCTTCCCTTTTCTCTTACCACCCTTCTTCTTTCCCTTTGCAGATTTAAAGTAGAAATGTGCAGGACTTCGTCCCTGAGGTTGAACCTTTATGGAACGTCCTGGAGGATGAAGCAACATTTGCCTCACCCTTCTTCCTTTCCTTACTTTTCAATAAAGATTGGTAGGTCTGTAACTCGTTGAGGAGAGTTGTAAGGTTATATTTCACTTTGTTAAGAATCACATTACTAACAAAGTGCAGGAAGCTCTCCGGCAAAGAATGCAGGATTATGCTAACTTGGCTGCCCTCATCGATGGTAGACCCATTCAACTCTGCCACATTGAAGTGGACCATCATGTTAAGCACATGTTCACAAACAGAGGTGCCTTCTTTTATTTTGGAGTTAAATATATACTTAGAAGCCTCATGTATAAGCTGTTCAGACGGTTGTCCAAACATCCCCCGCAAGGACTCCATGATCTCACGCGCTAAGACCATGGGCTCATGTTTCTTGACCAAGACTTCAGAAAGACTTGCCAAGATGTAGGCTCGGGCCTTCCCATTCGCCCTTGTCCATTGCTCATATTTAGTCCAGAGCTTAGTTGAGAACGAGCATACACCGCTCTAGTTCTCAACGTCTGTATCAGGCCAAAGACCCATCAATAAACATCATTAAACATAGTTTTTAGCATATCATTTTGTAGAAACTTAGCTAGTCTTTAAAACGCATGCTTCAACATATAATACTTAATTTGAAATAAAACTAACATATCACCTTGGCATGTGATAAAACAAGTACATACTTGAGGAAAATGCTATGCAATCTCATAAAACTTAGTTTCTTGAAAATATATAAGCTTATCATCAAACATTATTAAAATTACATGGTCTTTTATTCTTAAAATATTGAAAGCATTGAGATCATTTAGTCACTCACTACTTGTCTGGGCTCTTAATGGTTTGTAGGCTTCTCCTAGCTCCTCTTGGCCTGAAACAATATAATTCCTTGTTAGATTCCTTAGAATTCCATCAAGATGCTTCAAATAGTTTGTTTACTAGCGAGACCTTCATCAACGAGATCATCGCTAGCAATAATACTACTAGCAAGATCATCACTGGGAGATAATTACTAGTGAGATCACACTAGCAAGACTATCACCAGTGAGACCATCAACACTAACGAGATTGCCATCATGAGCGAGACCATCCTCATGAGCGAGACTACACTCATAAGCAAGACTAAACAAAAAACTAGGAAGACTTTCATCCTTAGCGAGACTTAGCATAAAACTTAGCGAGACTATGCAGAAAATCAGCGAGACTTGAGTGACCAGTGAGATTTACGTGATGCTTGTCTCGCTCTCGCTCCCTAAGTGAGCTGCTGGCTTGATCTTTCCAAGCAGTTGCCTGCTTACACAACAAATTCCTGATTCAATTCAAAAATTAATAACTCGAAATCCAGAACACATTTTAAGAAACTTCATTCTACAAACTTGTTTAGAATTGAGTTAACTATCTTACCTTAAAATTTCAGTGTAAACCTTCTCATGTGATCTGAGGCTTTAAATCTTCATCATTGGCCCCAATCTAAGCAGCTACCTACTTGTTCAACAATTTCTAGTTCTAACTTCCAATATATAACTCAAACTTCAGACCTTATCTTACAAAAATTTCTTCTACAAACTTACTTATAATGGTGTTAAAAATATTGCCTTAAAATTGCAGCCCTAAATTTTATGTGGTTTGGCCTGGAGCTTTCGATCTTTATCACTAGTCCTGATTAATCCGAGGACTCGACCCTTCTATAATCTCCTTACTTTTCGACCTTCTTCCGGTGTGATCTTTCTTTGGCAGCCCTACCTCAGAAACTAAACTCTTCTAGCATTCAAATGGCACCAATTTCACTTAGATCGTTCAAGTCAATTGTCCAGATCGAGCTTCTGAATTTCATCTTCATTTTATTCTTCTAGCTGCCTTTTCAAGCATGCAATTATCAACTGCCACCTCGCCCACTAATGGATTTAGTGCATTTCGGCCTTGGAAAACTTAATTTTAATAATTTTAACTAATTAAATTTTTCTAAGCTTCTTCATTAAACTTAATTCTTGACTACCATAAAGCTAGAATTCCCTCTTTCTTTTCTTTTTCCCTCATTTCTTCCATACATTAAACTATAAACTTCACATACTACCTATTTAATATAATATCCACATGGCTAACATACTTATGTAGAGAATGTAGGATTTGGGGTTTACATGATATGTCATTTTTCCACTCATGTTTCTCTCTTAATATTCACACCATGAGATTTACCCTTGGCCTTGAGGCACCCTGGGAGCGTCTCCCTTCGGATAGGATTTGCATGGGTCAATATCAAGGTGAATGGAGAGAGAGTATTTATAGTAAGTGAGAGAAGGATGTGTGTCAACATGTCCTACGGTCTCTTTCATTGGTTTTCACAGTGAGACCTTCTTGCACGACCTCAAGGTGTCTTGGGAGCGGCCCCCTTCGGATGGTTTGTGAAGTTGGTCAATATCAAGGTGAACTCTAGAAATGGATAGGGTCGCTTTAGTTTTTGACCCAATCATTTTTTCCCTTCGGTTGGCTCATTGGGCGGAATTCTAGGATCTAAAATGAAGGGTCACACTTACTGAAAATTATTAAGCAAGTTAATGATTTCTTGACCAAATAAATGATGACCGATCATTATAGGAATAAGAGTTATTCTGGTGTAATGATTAGTTAAGAGTGTCTTCATTCAGTGAAGGGAGAAGTTGACTACCCTTTGGTGGCTTTTGTCCTAAATCATTGAAGCGTCACTACAAAATTAGATGTTTGATGGGATTCATTTAGATTTTGCTAAAACTGATTGGACTTTTTCTAAAAAGTTATGCTAAAATCTAATGTAGATCAATATGTTTGTTTTTTCAACAAAATGTCAAATAGTGATTTTCTATTAGTTGCCTTTTCAAGTTTGACCGTTTTTAATTACAAGATGTGGAAAGAATCCATTAAAAAAAATTTCATGGTAAACGACCTCGAAGTTGTCATGAATGAGGATTGTCCTTAAGTCCCAACCCTTGATGCACCACAAAATGTTCATAATGCATATGAGGTGTGGATGAAGGCTAATTCGAGGGCCTAAGTTCACATTTTGGCAAGCATAACTGATGCGTTGGCCAAAAGGTTTGAGAACATGGTCATTTCATATGAGATCATGGAATCAATGTAAGAATTGTTTGAATGAAAGTTCTCTCTATTCAAGCAAAACAAGATTGATGACAATGAAACCATTAGTGTGAATTCCCAAGATAATCTCCAGTCCATATTGAATGTCAAGGGACTAACAGAGAAAGCAATTGTTGCTAACTCTGGTGAAGTTCATCGACGAGGATTGTCCTCTGAGATGAAACTTGGAGTTTATGATATGGGTTCTGAAGCTGATCTCACTACTCTTCAGAAAAGGAAGAACTCCAAACATAATAAATATGATTTATTTGTCTTGGAGACATGCTTAGTAGAGAATGATGATTCTGCCTGGATAATTGATTCAGGGGCTACTAACCACGTGTGTTCTTCCCATCAAGGATTTAGTTCCAGTTGGAAGCTAGAGAGATGACTCTTAGAGTCGGTAGTGGTGAGGCTGTTTCAACTGTTGTTGTAGGCAGGCTTAAGTTATTTTTGAAAAAGAAACAACATCTGTTATTGGATAATGTATATGTAGTTCCTCACATCAAGAGGAACCTAATTTTGGTTTCATGTTTGATTGAACAAAATTATTCCATATCATTCTCTGAGAATAAAGTGCTTATTTTTAAAATTGGAATGAAGTTAGATTTTGGTTCAATGGAAAATAACTTGTAAGTACTAAGGCCGTTAGTCATAAAAGTTGTGCTCAATACTGAATCGTTCAAAATAATAACAATTGTAAAAAGACCAAGAATTTCTCCTAAAGAAAATGCCCATCTTTGGCATCTAAGGTTAAGTCACATCAATCTCAATAGGATTGAGAAGTTAATGAAAAGTGGACTTCTAAATGGTTTAAAATAAAACTCTTTACCAGTATGTGAGTCATGCCTTGAGGGCAAAATGACCAAACGACCTTTTATTGGAAAAAGTTATACAGCCAAATAAACCTTGGAGCTTATACATTATGATCTCTATGGTTCAATGAATGTTAGAGCAAGAGGTAGGTATGGATATTTCATCTCTTTCATAGATGATTATTCTAGATTTGGGTATTTATACCTAATGCAACATAAGTCTGAAGCTCTTGAAAAGTTCAAGGAGTACAAGACTAAAGTTGAAAACTTGTTAGGTAAGAAGATAAAAACACTATGATCTATTCGTGGTGGAGAGTATATGGACTTAAGATCTAGAACTATATGATAGAACATGGAATCACTTCCCAACTCTCAACCTTAGGTACACCTCAGCATAATGGTATATTAGAAAGGAGAAACAGAACCCTGTTGGACATGGTACGGTCTATGATGAGTTATGCTCATCTTCTAAACTCGTTTTGGGGATATGCAGTAGAGATTGAAATTTATATTTTGAACAATGTTCCCTCAAAGAGTGTTTATGAAACACCTTTTGAGTTATGGAGAGACTATAAAGGTAGTTTATGCCATTTCAAGATTTAAGGATGTCCAGCCCATGTGCTAATGGCAAACCCTAAAAAGTTGGAACCTCGTTCAAAAGTGTGCCTATTTGTAGGTTACCCCAAGGAAATGAGAGGTGGATACTTTTATGATCCAAGTGAGAATAAAAAATTTGTATCGACAAACACTACCTTCTTGGAAGAAGACCATATGAGGGATCATAAACCACAAAGTAAACTTGTTTTAAATGAGATTTCTAATGAGACTGCTGAGACTTCAACAAGAGTTGTTGAACGGGCTGATAGATCAATAAGGGTTGTTGATGTCAGTTCATCTAGTCATCCATTTCAAGAGTTGAGATTGCCTTGACGTAGTGGGAGGGTTATAAACCCACCTGTACGCTACATGGGTTTAACAAAAGCCCAAAACATCATATCTGATGATGGTGTTGAGGATTCATTGTCTTATAAACAAGCAATGGATGATGTTGACAAGGATGAATAGATTAAAGCCATGAATCAAGAAATGAAGTCCATGTACTTCAATTTTGTCTGAGAGCTTGTAAATCAACCTGATGAGGTAAAACCTATAGGTTATAAATGGATCTACAAGAGGAAAAGAGGTGTAGATAGAAAGGTACAGAACTTTAAAGCTAGACTTGTTGGCAAAGGGTTATACCTAGGTTGAGGGAGTAGACTATGAAGAAAGTAGACTATGAAGAAACTTTCTCATCTGCTGTCATATTAAAGTCTATAAGGATTTTCTTGTCCATAGCCACATATCATGACTATAAGATTGAAGGAAATGAGACTTAAGATTTCCATGAGCAGCGGAATTAAGATCATTCCAAATTACAATCATGAACCAAATTAGAATCGATATGAAATAAGCAGTTATACAATTAATACATAAAATACAACATGAAAACTTAAATGTATAAAGAGAAAACTCTACGAACATTTGAATGAGGTTTCCACGCTCCTTTGCACACGACTGCTCGAACAACAGCAACCTCGAACGCTCAATTTACAATGATCGCAACACAGCACAAACACACTTCGCGCTCGTCCTCAATGATCTCCTCGTCCACAAACTCCTCAGGCAATAGCAAAAACAACCTCACAACACTCGACGGTGCGAGTTGAGTATGACACCAACCAACAAAGGCTACCTTGGTATTCTCGATGTGAGAATTCAGAGGGTGGGCTCTCGTTCGGACTTGATATGAGGGCAAACGAAGAAGGAAACACTAATTGTGTACACAACTAGGCAAGTGGGAGATGGCGGAGACCTATGGTATAGGTCGATGCCATTGTTTTAGCTCTAAAGCTATGGCGATCATTTTAGCAAAATCTATGTGATCATTTAGCTCGGTCTCTCGCCTACAGACACTACATGATCGTTTACTTTGGCAAGCGATCGTCTAGCAAAAGCTAATGCGATTGTTTGGTAAATACCTGTAACGATCATTTAGCTCACCACTACACGATCATTTAGCTAGCCAAAACTGTTGTTTAGTATATCTGTATTTACCTTGACATCTCCGTGTTGATCTGTATTGTCGAGAGAATCTCAAAAACTTTTTAATGAAAACTTTTCAACATGTTCACACAACATACTAAATTGAGAGAGAAAACGATTTTCCTTTCTAATCCTCACGGTTTACCATGAAAAACCAATAACCACCCCACTCATTGGTTATTAAAGAAAAGAATAATTATCCATAATTAATAATTTATTAATAGATATAAAATGATAACCAACTTATCATACTATTTTTAATAACCTATAGTTTTAATATTTCATTTCGTGAAACATATAAACCATAGTTCTTTTTCTATTCCATGGCACTTAATGTAAATCTCATTTACATCAATCCTCCACTAAATGTATCTCATACATCATACCGATTATATCATATATAATCAAAATACCTCTTGTCAATTTGAACATTTTAAATCAACACTAAGAACTGATTCTCAACTGAATTCATTGAGCTACCAAGGGGACCTCATGGACCTGTAGCTCGAAGCTCAAACGGTATGTGAATAACTAGCTAAACTCTTTAGTCAGGGGATCCACCATCCGTTAACTGCCAGACACTCCACTAAAGACCGACAGTTGAACTCTCCTTATCATATATATATTATGTGTTCATCTTAACCAATCAGCAGTGCAACCCTTCACAGATTGCTCGTAAGTACAACTGGGCTAATAATCGTTATGCCCCTGTAGTTACATCTGTCTTCTTAAGTACCATTGATCTCTCTAATGAACATGAGTCATAGTCCTACTATGACTGAGTCTTCTCTTCCAAAGAGAAGCTGTGACCACTATGTTCAAGCCCCAGAATCAGCCCTTAAGGAAGCAATCTCTCTACTTGTCCTTGCTTCGGGAAAGAAGTGAATTCCATCTTGTGGATTGAGTTTCTAGCTCCCAGATCAGACAAGTCCCCAAAAAGGTAGGCATGTGGAGTTGGAAATCTGACCACTCTCACCCATACTAATCAAAGGACCACCCTCAAAGGTAGGAGTTCTCAAAACACTCAATTGAGGTCATGTCACCAATAGTCGTTTAGGTGAGATATAAGTCTCTAGTATCAACGACATTATATACATAGTCTAGTCATCTCGTGGTCCAGGTCTTTGATGCTTGATTTTATGAAGTGAATTATGGATGATATGCGATGGTGAAATTGCGTTGAGCACTCAAGTTTCCTCAGCGGAATCCAAGTGTAAACACCATTGAGTTTCCTGGTAAGTCCAGGGTCGAACTCAGGGACTTGGGAACACAGATTGCGATGGTAATTTTTATGAAAACTTTGCAGTAACCGATAACTCAATTAATTGTGGGTTTGTTCTTGATTGTGTTAATGAAAAATAAACAAATGTGGGGGATTTGAGAAAAGTCAGTTGTGTGATAGATATACTGAGTATGTGGATGAACGGGTTGAGAAGGTCATTAGCTAGCGTTACTTGGGAATACATCAAACTATACGATCATGCTACAACCATGCACAGCAAGTCATTTTCCAATGCAAATGCGATGCTTCTAAGTTTAGGACGCATGTGTTGAATACAAAAGTGTCCATAGAGCTTATTCTTAAGTCTCTACTCTTTTCCTATGCGATGATGTAAGATGCACAAAGGCAAGGTGACTGCACACAATCATATCATATCTCTAGGATGCATGCGATGCGTTAATAGCAAATATTGCTTATTCTTAAACGCCTATCTCTTGATTATGTGTTCTAATCTGACTCTCTCGAGCTTAGATTCTAACCTGACTTTCCCAAGCCTAGATCCTGTCCATAGACTACCCTCCTAAGTATCTCTAATGGACGAATGAAGCATACATAATACAAGATAATCGCATATAATGAAGATTCCCTAGTTGTGCTAACTAAATGCTTCTCAACCCATTCAACTGATTTAGCTACTCATGAGTAAATAAAAGAGAGTGAACAGATATAGAGAAGGAAATTTCATTTTTTATAAATGAGTTTGAGTACAAAATAACAATGGAAGATAAAGGTAGAGAGCCTGGTAGCAATTCCTTGCTGACTGAGGCTTTTACACTATCAATCTCTATTCGATTCCAAAGATATTCCTGCTTCTGCAGGCATTAGCCCTTTTTCTGTCCTTGAAGCTTCTGGCACTCTCCCAAGCTTACCGGAACGATCTGCTGGCAAAATCTCCTCTCTCGCATTCGCCTTAAAATGAAAGGATACTATGAACAAGGACGTGCGAACCGAGCGTATGAAATTTCGAATTGATGAACCCCTTGTCTGAAGGATGCCTTTGGTATTTATAGAACCTCCATGGTGAACGGCGGATTCTCTCTCATGATTGCACAGATGGGACGACTTTAATTCCACTGACTGATGCGTCAGATATTTGTCACCGAAAAGCTGAATGTACTTGTATCGTTAACGACTGTTAACTTAATTTGGATTCGATTGTTATCAGCTTTCTGTCCCATCGCGATTAAATAGCCTTTCACCCAGATGCACCCACTATGTTGCACTGACCAAGTTGCAGCAATCCTTTTTGTGCAAATATTTGCGAACACGATCACCGCAAAGGCTTGCGGTAATGCTGCGCTCGACCAATGATTTCCTATGATCGCAATTTCCTCCTTGCGTCATCGCATATTTTGCACAAAAATACAAAAATCAATTGTTATAATGTGATGAACATATGCGACCACAATATTATGAATCTGATGCTTTTTGGACACAATTTAACATGTTTTATTAGCGCAAGCCAGCATTGTTTAAGAACTTAGCACTAGGATAACATGCATTTCTGCTCGTTATCACACCCCCAAATTTAAACGATACTTGTCCTCAAGCATAAGCTAAAGATTTCTTTTAGCAAATCAACCGTAATGTTCTTTTCCTAGATTTCTCAAGGATACTTCGTTCAAATCCTATGTATCAAAGTTTCCTTAAGTCTTATTCAAGACTCTTCTTAAAATATTTCTAAGACCTAGGGACTGCAAGCTTAACCTTCAAAAGGACTTTATAATTTCCGGAACATCGCATGATTTATTTCAAAACGAAAATTTTCCACCGGGGTGTTAAATGATTTTATCCTTGCATATTTCTTGTCATTGTTTTTTCTTTTTTGACCTTACGCTGATCTAAGTGCCTTGCCTTCGTTTTGGCTTGCCCCCACGTGTGTCATGCGGACGTCCAACTACGAGCAATGTGCTCTTTCTCAGACTAAACTCATACCTACTTGGCAGTGGAGTTGCAGTCATTTATTTATGCATTGATCCTGGTGACTTACTTTCATTTTGGCTTGCCTCCACGTGTGTCATGCGGACATCCAACTACGAGTAAGTGCCTTTCACAACTTAACTCTTATCAACATAGATTTATCATTGTATTGACAGTGGAGTTGTTATTCTCAAAATTTTTCCTTTTTTTTTTTCAAAATAGAAAGGTCGAAAATAAATACTTCACCCCCAAATTTAAAATGCGGCAATGTCCTCATTGCTAAAAGATTGAAATAAGTCATGCGATGTTCTTAGAAAGTTTCATAAAGAGAGTTTGAAAGAAAGCTAGCAAACCCCTAACTTCTAGAAATATTTCATGAGGTGACTATCTTAAAGTTAAGATGACTCTAGTATATATGAAAGAAATAGAAGTATGTTTTCATCATAGAAATCATAATTGGCAAAGAGACAGCATGCGGTAACTTACTAAATTTATCCATGTCAAATGGTTGCGGTAATCAAAGAGGATGCAGTGATAAGACTTTTAAGACTAAAATGCGATGCGATAGCACAAGATTTGAAAAAAAAAAAGATAAAGAAGAATACACCCTCAAATTTGCGTTGTCGCCCGCCTTGTGTATTGATGCATCCATCTTTGCGGTGATCTCTCGTCTTTGGATTGCGGTGATGGAGTGAGATAATTTGCTGCTTCATGTAACATCTCCGCAATCCTGTGCCTTAATCATTGTAAACAAACAGAGAGAGGGTCAAATTATTTTAAACAAAACAAAATTTGTTATCATACATTTTAGGTTAATGGAAGCGAGTCTAAGGCATATTGCAGAGGTGATTCTGGTAGGAAAAGACCTCCGTTGAAGCTGAAAACCCGGATACCTTTTGTCGGTTCCTGAACTTTCATTCTTTCATCACTTTTATCATTCATTTATCTATCTGCATTTTTACTTATTATTAATTCCTTCTAAAAAAAGGGGGAGGGGGAGGGGTGAAGATTGCGATTAACAT
>NC_052353.1:12892191-12904584 GCF_009727055.1 Benincasa hispida | reverse complement strand
CAACGTGATTTTAATTTTCTCGGGAAGAGCCGTAGACGTGAGTTGAAGAGTAAGACCTTTTTCCCGACTTGGAGGTTCTTACCGCATATGTGTTTGTCGTGCCAGTGGTTGGAGTGCTCCTTGTAGATCTTCGCATTCTCATATGCATTAATCCTCCATTCTTCTAGCTTGACCAGTTGCATTTTTTGCGCTTCTCCTGCTTTCTTCAAATCAAAGTTCAGCTTCTTTACCGCCTACAATGCCTTATATTCCAACTTCAGAGGCAAATGACTCGCCTTACCAAATACCAACGCATATGGGGACATACCTATTGGTGTTTTAAATGCAGTCCGGTATGCCCACAATGCGTCGTCGAGCTTTGTTGACCAATCTTTTCGTGAAGGCCTTACTACCTTCTCGAGTATCAACTTAATCTCTCGATTGGACACCTCAGCTTGACCATTCGTTTGCGAACGGTATGCGATGGCCACTTTGTGAAGAATGTTATATTTGCGCAGCAGCTCCTTAACAGTATGATTGACAAAGTGTGACCCCTCATCACTTATGATGGCACGAGGAGTGCCAAAATGAGTGAAAATGTTCTTCTTTAAAAATTGAGAGACTACCGCTGCATCACTTGCGGTGCACGCCACTGCCTCTACCCACTTGGATACATAGTCGACCGCTAATAAAATATAATGTTTGCCATTCGAGGGAGGGAATGGTCCCATGAAATCAATCCCCCATACGTCGAACAATTCAAGCTCTAAGATAGTGTTCATCGGCATGGCATGTTTCCATGAAATGTTACTTGTGTGTTGGAACCCATCACACTTCATTACGTAGTCAGCTGCATCCTTAAACAATGTAGGCCAAAAGAATCCACTCTGTAAAACTTTAGTTGCAGTGCGCTATCCTCCAAAGTGCCCACCATATGGTGAGTCATGACATTGCGATAATATGCGTTGTTGAGCAGCATTTGGTATGCATAATCGCAAAATCTGGTCTGCCCTTCTTTTATACAGATTCAGCTCATACCAATAATAACGTTTGCATTCATGTTTGAGCTTCTTCTGTTGGTGGTAGGTGTAATCTTCAAGAAATTGCTCACAAACCAAATAATTGACTATGTCTGCGTACCAGGGCAATTCTTCAATATGGAACAGTTGCTCATCTGGAAACACCACATTTACCTTAAACTCATTTCGGTCAACCTCAAGATTTTCCAATCTGGACAAGTTATCTGCAACTTGGTTCTCTGTCCTCTTTCGATCAATTATTTATATATCAAATTCTTGAAGGAGGAGAACCCATCTGATCAACTTTGGCTTTACGTCCTTCTTTTTCATTAAGTATTTTATTGTCGAGTGATTAGTATGGATGAGTACCTTTGTTCCCAGCAGATATGCTTGAAATTTTTCCAACGCAAAAATTACCGCCAGAAGCACTTTCTCTATGGTGGTATAATTTGTCTGAGCAAGATTTAATGTTTTACTCACATATGCGATGGGATGAAAGATTGTTTTTCTCTTTGGTGCTAGAGTTGCTCCCATCACATACCCACTTGCATCGCACATAATTTCAAAAGGAAGTGTCCAGTCAGGTGCAATTAGTACGGGTGCGGTAATCAGCGCATTCTTCAAAACTCAAAATGCGTCGAGGCAGTTGTTGTCAAAATCAAATCTTCTGTTAGCCTCTAACAACGCACTCAGTGGTCGTGCTATTTTGGAAAAGTCTTTGACAAAACGTATGTAGAATCCAACGTGCCCCAAGAAACTTCGTACAGCCTTCACGCTTGTTGGAGGTGGAAGTCTTTCAATTGCTTCAATTTTTGCTTTATCCACCTCCAACCTATCCCGGGAAACCTTGTGCTCCAACACTATACGTTCCTTCACCATGAAATGGCATTTTTCCCAGTTAAGCACCAGATTCGTCTCCTCTCATCTCTTTAGTATCTTCTCCAAGTTGGCTAGACAAGCTTCATAGGTGTTCCCATAAATAGAGAAGTCATCCATAAAGATATCAATAGAGTCCTCGAGATAGTCTGAAAAGATGGCCATCATGCACCTTTGGAACGTGTTTTGGTGCATTGCAGAGGCCGAACGGCATGCGGCGAAAAGCAAAGGTCCCATATGGTCAGGTGAATGTGGTCTTTTCTTGGTCTTCTGAAGCTACCATAATCGAGTTGTACCCGACATAACCATCTAAAAAGTAGTAAAAGTAATTTCCAGCTAGATGGTCTAGCATTTGATCAATGAATGGCATAGGAAAATGATCTACCTTTGTGGCCGCATTCAGCTTGCGGTAGTCCATGCAAATGCACCATCCAGTGACGGTCCTTTGCGATATTAATTCATTGTTTTAATTTGGGACTACCGTCATGCCGCCCTTTTTCGGCACACACTACACGGGGCTGACCCACGTGTTATCTGCTATAGGATAGATAATACCCGCATCTAACCATTTAATGATCTCCTTTTTGACGACCTCTTTCATCGCAGGGTTGAGTTTGTGCTGATGTTCGATCATTACTTTGTGGTCCTCTTCAAGACGAATGCGGTACATACAGTACGCTGGGCTAATTCCTTGAATGTCGGCGATTGTCCAGCCAATTACTCGTACATGCTTCCTTAGAATGCTCATCAGCGCATTCTCCCGGTCTTTGTTCAACTCAGAGGAAATAATAACAGGCAGCTTCTCATTCTGCCCCAAAAATGCGTACTTTAAATGATTTGGTAGGGTCTTTAATTCCAGTGTTGGTGGTTTTTCTAGGGATGGTTGCGTTGTTTTTCTTTCTTCTTTTTCTATAGGCTCTTCTTCTTGATTTGTGATCATTTCTTCTTCCTTGCTTGTTTTTGTTATGATCGCATTACAGGTAGCAACGGATGCGTTGGCATTCTCTTCTTCATTCTCTTCATCAAACTTTTCTTCTTCAATCGAATTCTGGTCATCATCTGAGTCATGTAGGTCTTCTTCATCTGGAAACTTCATGGCACGAACTATGTTAAACTTGAGCTTTTGTCCATTGATGCTCAAAGTGATCTCCCCTTTATCCACATCAATCTGAGCACGACCTATTGATAAAAATGGTCGCTTCAGAATGATGGGCATATTCTTGTCGGCCTCGTAGTACAAAATGATGAAGTCGGCTGGTAGGGTAAATTTGTCAATGGTTATCAGCATGTCCTTCACCTTTCCCTTTCGATGCACCAGAGATCTATCAGCCATTTGGAAAGTCACCGTTGTGGGTATAAGTTGCCCCACATTCAGCTGCCTAAATATTGACAGAGGCATCAAATTTATGCTAGTTCTCAGGTCACACAAGGCTTGCCCGATGTACAATCCTCCTATGGAGCAAGGAATAGTAAAGCGCCCAAGATCGTTCATCTTTGGTGGAATGATTGATTTTGAACTTTGAGTTAGCGCCACCGTGGAAAACTTACCAGCTCCCCTCTTCTTAGTTACCATATCCTTCAGAAAATTTGCATAGGCAGGCATCTTCTCAATCGCTTCACTGAAAGAAATATTAATATGTAATTGCTTTAACATAGACAGAAAGCATTGGTACTATACCTCTTCGTTCTTTTTCTTCCTTAGTCTCTACGGGAAAGGGGGTAACTGCACTTTCACCGTTCCTGTCTCAGTTGACTTTGAGGTCGACGCAACCTCTGGTTCTACTGCTTCTTTTTCTCTTTCTTCTTCTTGCGTCACCACAACTTCAGGTTCTTCCACAATGGGAGTTGTTCAACTAAGCTCCTTCTTTTCTCCCTCTACAATCTTCCCACTTTGCAATGTCACAACCTGACATTACTCTTTACCTAATCCCCTCGGGTTGCGTGGGAGTTCTATTGAACTCGGCAGAGCCCCTTGTGGTATACTCTTCAGCTCACTTGCAATCTTGCTCATCTGTAATTCTAGATTGCGGATGTACGTAGCCTAACTTTGAAGCACAGTTTCGTTTTTCTCTATGTATTGCTTTAATATGCTTTCTAAGGACGAGGATTGCGGCGGTTGTGAGTTACTTGCTTGATTGCTCGTTTGACCATTATTGTGTGGGAAGAATCCTGGTGGCCCTTCTTTCTGCGCCATGGGTTAGAAATTCTGTTGCTGATTCTTCCAAGCAAAATTGGGGTGGTTTCTCTATCCGGGGTTGTAGGTATTCGAAAAAGGATTATTTTTTACAAAGTAAACGGATTGTGGATTTTATGGGCAATCTTCCATCGTGTGCCCATCACCGTAAGTCGCACACCTTGCGGTGTTTTGACTAATTGCATTGATTTGCCCATTTTGTGGTGTTAGGCTGCTGATCGCAATTCCCTGGATTAAGTTCATCATTGCGGTCATCTGATTTTGTAGTGAAGTAATAGCACCATTACTTGCGTCATTGTGTTTAATTCTCAATCTTTGATCACTCCCTCTTCAATCTTCGTGGTTCTTAGAGATGCGATCCAAGATATTCTTCGCTTCGTCATATGTTTTATCAAGCAGACGACCAGTGGCTACCGCATTGGCAGCGGTCTGCGAAGCGGATTCAAACCATGATAAAAAATTTCCATTTGAAGGCAGTCCGGCAAACCATTGTGTGGAGAATCCTTGACTAACTTTTTAAACCTCGCCCAGGCATCGCTAAGCGATTCGTCCATGTCTTGTTCAAAATTTGTAATGAGTTTCCTTCGTCTGGCATTCTCGGTAGGTGGAAAATATTTCTTCATAAATTTCTCCATGACTTGTTCCCAAGAAGTGATCTCTCTCGGCTCGAGAGAATATGCCCATTTCCTAGCCTGATCACAGAGAGAAAATGGGAACAAAGTTAGTCGAACTTCTTCGGCAGAGATGTTCGGGAGCACAAAAGTATTGCAGATTTCAATAAAGCTTCGGAGGTTGGTGTGCGGGTCCTCGCCACACCTTCCTCCGAATTGGCCTATAGGCTGGATCCGTCGAGGGCAGGCCTCATGATTCCTGGAGAGAAATCATAGAGGTTTGGCGATGCATAGTTCGTAATGGGTTTATTGCAATCGTTTGCCAGCAGGATTGGATTTGCTATGACATTGTTATCATTTGGTGCTCCGTTTCCAGGCTGCTTCGCCATCTCTTCTTTATCTGACTGTGGTTGCTGTTGGCAGTTTCTCGGTCTCCGTTTAAACGTTCTCTCAATCTTCAGGTTGTAATTTTCCAGAGATTGAGAGTCTACAAAGAAATCAGAAAAATTACCGTTAGCACACTATTTTGCCGAAATCCTCGGCGACGGCGCCAAAACTTGATGCTTGATTTTATGAAGTGAATTATGGATGATATGCAATGGTGAAATTGTGTTGAGCACAAAAGTTTCCTCAGCAGAAACCAAGTGTAAACTCCACTGAGTTTCCTGGTAAGTCCAGGGTTGAAGTCAGGGACTTGGGAAAACAGATTGCGATGGTAATTTTTATGAAAACTTTGCGGTAACTGGTAACTCAAGTAATTGTGGGTTTGTTGTTGATTGCGTTAATGAAAAATAAACAAATGTGAGGGATTTGAGAAAAGTCAATTGTGTGATAGATGCACTGAGTATGTGGATGAATGGGTTGAGAAGGTCTTTAGCTAGCGTTACTTGGGAATGCGTCAAACTATGCGATCATGCTACAACCATGCACAACAAGTCATTTTCCAATGCAAATGTGATGCTCCTAAGTCTAGAACGCATGTGTTGAATGCAAAAGTGTCCATAGAGCTTATTCCTAAGTCTCTACTCTTTTCCTATGCGATGATGCAAGATGCACAGGCAAGGTGACCGCACATAATCAAATCCTATCTCTAGGATGCATGCAATGCGTTAATAGAAAATAGTGCTTATTCCTAAACGCCTATCTCTTGATTATGTGTTCTAATCTGACTCTCCCGAGCCTAGATTCTAACCTGACTTTCCCAAGCCTAGATCCTGTCCACACCCTCCCGAGTATCTCTAATGGACGAATGAAGCATACATAATACAAGATAATCGCATAGAATGAAGATTCCCTAGTCGTGCTAGCTAAATGCTTTTCAACCCATTCAACTGATTTAGCTACTCATGCGTAAATAAAAGAGAGTGAACAGATATAGAGAAGGAAATTTCATTTTTTATAAATGAGTTTGAGTACAAAATAACAATGGAAGATAAAGGTAGAGAGCCTGGTAGCAATTCCTTGCTGACCGAGGCTTTTACACTGTCAATCTCTATTCGGTTCCAAAGATATTCCTGTTTCTACAGGCGTCGACCCTCTCTCTATCCTTGAAGCTTCTGGTGCTCTCCCAAGCTTACCGGAACGATCTGTCGGCACAATCTCCTCTCTCGCATCCGCCTTAAAACGAAAGGATACTATGAAGAAGGATGTGCGAACCGAGCGTATGAAATTTCGAACTGGTGAACCTCTTTTTTGAAGGATACCTTTGGTATTTATAAAACCTCCAGGGTGAACGACGACTTCTCTCTTATGATTTCACAAATGGGACGACTTTAATTCCTTTGACTGATGCGCCGGATATTTGTCACTAAAAAGTTGAATGTACTTGTATCGTTAGTGGCTGTCAACTTAATTCAGATTCGATTGTCATCAGCTTTCTATCCCATCGCGATTAAATAGCCTTTCACCCAGATGTGCCCACCATGTTGCACTGACCAAGTTGTAGCAATCCTTTTCCAGCAAATATTTGTGAACACGATCACCGCAAAGCCTTGCGGTAATGCTACGCTCGACCAATGATTTCCTATGATTGCAATTTCCTTCTTGCGTCATCGCATATTCTGCACAAAAATACAAAAATCAATTGTTATAATGCGATGAACGCATGCAACCACAATATTATGAATCTGATGCTTTTTGGACGCAATTTAACATGTTTTATCAACGCAAGCCAGCATTGTTTAAGAACTTAGCACTATGATAACGTGCATTTCTGCCCGTTATCAATCTTATATAAACTCTTTGTATAGGACACCTCCGCTCGCACGTCTCCACATGAATGGTCAGGATCTACCATCTGTAGTAGTTTACAACCCTTGCAAACCTCTACAAAGCGAGTTGTACCTGTAGTGTCACCAGGATCAGGTATCCCACCTTAATCCTTATACTACAAACCTATTTAGGTTATCACTTAAGGCATGATCCACTAGTATATCACATATACATGCTTAAGTTCACATAAGATAACCAAAGAGCTTTGTTTATTGGATATGAGTAAATGCCAAAATTAAATAACACTTATTTTATTCATTAAACAATGTGTATCTTTACAAACCAATGAGACTCTGGGAGAATTAGGACAATAATCCCAACAGAGATATGGCAAACGGACGTCAAGACTACCTTTTTAAATGGTAATCTTGAAGAGACCATCTACATGATTCAACCAGGAGGATTCTTTGAACAAGATCAAGAGCAAAAGATTTGCAAATTTAATCAGTCCATTTATGAACTGAAGCAAGCATCTCGATCTTGGAAGATTTGATATTGCAATTCAATCTTATGGCTTTGGTCAGAATGTCAATGAGCCTTTTGTTTACAAGAAAATCATCAACAGCTCAGTAGCTATCCTCGTGTTGTATGTGGATGATATCCTACTCATTGGGAATGATGTAGGTTTTTTTTACTAATGTTAAGAAATGGCTAGCTGCCCAATTTCAAATGAAAGATTTGGGAGAGGCGCAGTTTGTTTTAGGGATCCAGATTATAAGGGATCTTAAGAACGAAAGGTTGGCCTTGTCTCAGGCATCGTATATTGACAAGATGCTTGTCAGATATTCGATGCACAATCCCAAGAAGGGTTTATTACCTTCCAGGAATGGAATTGTATTGTCTTAGGAACAGTGTCCTAAGACTCCTGATTACTTGTAGAAATAATAGTTATTTATACTGCCTTATCTAGATATTGCAGCCAAAAGATAGTGAATATGCGCCAATTGTATGAAAATTAGCTCAAAATTACAATAATTATAAATTATCGCAATTACACCCACTAACATCTTTAAGATGGAAGAAAAGGAGATTTTACTCTGTTTTGCAGGAAACTGAGTCACCGCTTGCGCTCCAGACTCAAGAAGAACTGATCAACGCATCTCTGTCATAATGTGCCCGTCAATCCACAATGAAGAGACGATTAACACAATGAAGACACAATGCGACAGTCGATCCAGAGCTGACTTTCAACTGCATGCGGTAATAAAAACAACACTGCATGCGAACTCATGATCGAAAGATGTAGTTGAGCAATGCAAAACCAGAGGATTGAGACACGTGTAAACCTAACGATTGTGCAGAATTGACGGTTTGATTGCATAACAGAAGGAAATATATCCCTCCATCTTCGGAATTTCCATAACAACAAGTGGGGACCACAAGGCCGGAGTCAAAGATCCTCACCTATAAATACCACATAGATTTCAGAAAAAAAATATGCTACGGGATACGAGGCTAATTGCTGCTAAAGTGTTGAGAGGAAAGGCTGAGCTGAGTGCTTAACTGAAAAAATTTGGGAAGAAGACGAGACAAGGCCAAGAGGTAAGTCTTAGTTCTACACAAAATGCTATGGTTCTTCAATATGATTTCTTCATTTTGTCAAAAATAATTCGCGGGATCAATACCCACCGAGAAGCTTTGTGTTAAGAACCCTGCTACCGATTGAGCAAGCCTGAGAGGGAAGTTTATCCATCCCCCTGATCCATCCAATCCGACAAGCAGATCTCCACCCTAATTGGTGCCAAGACGTTGGCGCTTGTTTGTATCTGTTCTATCTCTTTTCATCATTGTATTTCACCTTCTTTATCTCTTTGTTCACACCATGTATCAAATGCTTAATAGATATATTTTTATGTTTCAATTGCTTTTATATCCTATTTTCTGTCTACTTCCGTTCCTCCATTAATTACTTTTTCCATGATGTCTTCCTAATCCCCTGGTAGTTAATATGAATTAAACGAGTACTTACTTGTGCTAAAGAGGTACATGCGTTTAGCTAAGGCATGCTAGGTGGCATCTTCACCTGTGAGAACAGAAGTGAAGATGCCATTCTGATCTATCGAGAGAAGGTTATAAGAATGTGTTAACTAAAACGAGTAATGCTTCCAAATATGGAAGCAACCTTGCGTTCATTGTGTTCGTCTCTGTTTCACCACAGATATGTGGGAGCGCGGCTAATCATTGAAAGGTGTACGCCAAGAGAATTACGGAACCGTACTTATGGCTTCAACGCAATTAAGAAACTTGCGCTGTTTATATTAGTTATCTTCCTCTTTCTGTGTTGTACATAAGACTTGCTGCCGCATTCTATGTTCTTTGCATAACCTTCACAGTCAGCTTGGACCCCAACATCTTGTATCATTAAGCTTGTATCTCGTATTATCTAGCTTAGGTTTACTGTACGTATTTTATTATCGCATTTTTTACTACTTTCCTCTAATTATCGCAACTTTTATATACTTGTACAAAACACTCTTTAAAGATTGAAAAACCTAATTGCATATTTCATAAACATACCACAATAACCTCAAACAGTCCTTGTGTTCGACCTCGAAGCAAACCGAGAAACTTGCGATGGAATTACACTTGGTTCCAACGTAAGGAAACTTGTGACAATGCATGGCATACTACAAGAACATTCATAAATAACACATATCTAGAAGTAGTATCGCATCATTTCGAGTATAGCATAGCATATCTTTTTAGCATCAATTCTAGCGGTTGAACAAGTTTATGGCGTCGTTGCCAGGGACTGGTTAACGGTTTATTGTTTGAGTGTGTTTTTGGTAATTTGCAGGACAGATCTCTTTGTAGTGGCTATTTAATGCGGAGAGTAGTCTGACGGCTTGTGAGTGCTGGAGTGATCTAGTGACTCTAAGCGAACCTAGAGATCAAGAGTACTATTCGCGCAAGAGTTCAGCAGGTCCAAAGTAATTTGTAAAGAAGTATGGCTAATGAAGATATGGCACTGGCAGGAAACCAAATGGGAAATTTACAAGCGCAAAATCCAGTTTTTCTTGCTACTGACCATAATATCCCTATAAGGGATTATTGGTGCCAGATTTTTATAATTTCTCACCAGGAATGTCAAGACCTATGGTTGAAGGGAATGTAAGCTTTGAGATGAAACCTATTATGCTGCAGATGATTCAGAATGTGGGAGAATTTAGAGGATTACAAGGAGAATACCCATACGCTCATCTGACAAATTTTATAGACATGTGCAGCGCATTCTCCATGCTTGGTGTAACTCAAGAAGGGCTTAAGCTATATCTATTCCCGTACACATTGCGGGATGAAGCCAAGAGGTGGGCTCAAGCATTAGAGTCGAATGAAATTAATGAATGGGAGCAGTTTGTTGATAGGTTCATGAACAGATTCTTTCCTCCATCTGTCAATGCAAAGAGAAGGAGCGACGTTTTGAATTTCAAACAAAAGGGTTACGAAACCTTGAGCATTTCCTGGGTGCAATTCCAGTAGTTAGTGAACGATAGTATTTTGATGGAAACCTTTTACAATGGCTTAGACCAATCAATGCAAGCAGTTGCCGATGCCTCCGCAGAAGGGGGATTAATGAAGTGGAAGCAAAGAACATATTGGATCGCATCTCACGACATTTTGATGAGTGGGTTGATACCGGGCTCGAGGTAAGAGGTCGGGAACAAGAGAGAGTAGAAAGTGCTGATGTGTCAACAGACACAATGAGCACAATAATCGATCAAATGACCACAATGACCTCACTCCTCCAAACTGTGGCTAATTAGCTAAAAACTCTCTCCCAAGGATCAGCACAAGTTAATGTGGTGGCTCACATAGCCATAATGGATTGCACTCAATGGGAAGAGAGACATCTAGTAGAAGCCTGCCCATGGAATCAACAACCCATATATGCTGTCTACAATGAATCATTTAGCAACATCCACAACCCTGGTTGGTGGAGTCGTCCAATTTTTGGTTTGGATGAGAATCTTAATCAGGAGAGCCATAGTTTTTATCAATTCAGTTATCAAGGGGATCGAGGCAACCCTCCGGTCTTCACTAATCTGGACTACAGCCCAAGTAATTCTCAAGGTATGCCACCCTGTGACCAACCGTTCCTATATGACACCTCTTGTAGCACCTCGTCTCTAGAGACATTGTAAAAACATTATATTGAAAAGAGCGAGGCAATGAGACAATCGCAAGCCGACTCCCTAAAAGAATTAGAAGAACAAATAGATCAGCTTGCGAGGTAATTAAAGAAGACAACGCTTGTTACGCGGCACAGAAACTCAGGAGTAGCGGGGCCCAGGGGTAAAGAACAATGTCATGCAGTGACATTTAGGAGTGGAAAAACAACAGCCCCTATTATGCCAAAAGCACAGATGCGGCAACAACCCCAGTAGATTAGACTGTTGATGATGACCAGTTGACTAATATTGGAAAAAGTACCAGTTCATAAGTAAGCTCATCTTCAAAAGATGAAGCTCCTCAAGACATGAATTCTCAATAAGCTAACCTCCAGCTAATGATACACAACAAGCACAGAACCTCACCAAACAACCAAGTGAACAAGAAATACAGTGGGATCCTCCACCTTTCCCGTCCAGGCTGAAAAAGAAAGATGATAGCAAGCAATTTCAAAGGTTTTTGGACGTTCTTCGATAGCTACACATTAATATTCCCCTGATAGAAGAATTAGAGCAGATGTCGAGTTATGTAAAGTTTCTCAAGGATATTCTCGCCAATAAGAGAAAGATTGAGGAAAATGAAATAGTTGTGTTAACATATGAATGCAACACTTTGTTTCAAAACAACCTCCCCACTAAAATAAAGAACCCTGGGACCTTTACATTGCCCTGCACGATAGGCGGGAAGATGGTCGGGAACGTGCTGTGTGATTTAGGGGATGGCATAAATCTGATGCCCTTGTCGATTTTTAAGAAGTTGGATATCGGCGAAGTAAGACCAACCACGATCATATTACAGCTGGCCGATAGATCGATAAAACTTCCTAAGGATAAGATAGAAGATGTTCTCGTGCAAGTGGACAAGTTTATCTTCCCGATAGACTTTGTCATATTGGATTACGAAGCCAATAGAGAAATCCCTATCATCCTGGGTCGTCCATTTCTCGCCACAAGGCGAGCACTGATCGATATGCAGAAAGGAGGACTGACCATCAGGGTTGACGATCAGGAAGTAAAATTCAACGTGCTCAATGCATTGAAGTACCCCGTGATATAGAGAACTGCCAATATATCGAGGAACTGCGGGAAAAACATTGGCACGAACCCCTGAAGGAGTTGGAAGAAGAAAACTTTGAAATTGGCCCAATATTGGAGAAGGGTTGCTCTGCAATTCAGGTAGAATCTAATTTTGAGCCGCTCAAGTTATCTGAAAGGACATCACAACGCATTAAACCATCTTTGGAAGAACTACCCATGTTAGAGTTAAAGTCGTT
>NC_052353.1:12877549-12891211 GCF_009727055.1 Benincasa hispida | reverse complement strand
TCGAAGTTGACCGAGAATACAATTTCGATGACGCATGCACCAAAGAATTCAACACATTGAAGGAAGTGCCATCTCCGCACCCGTTTGATTGCGCCAGATTGGACGCAACCATTTGCGTTGATGTGCGATGCTAGCAGATATGTTATGGGCACAGTTTTAAGTGAGCACAAGGATAAGGTATTGCATCCTATTTATTGGTATTGCATCCTATTTATTATGCAAGTAAAACATTGAATGATGTGCAAGAAAACTATACAACCACAGAGAAGGAAATGCTCGTAGTGGTGTTTGCACTGGAGAAGTTCCGATAGTACTTAATCGGAACAAACGTGGTGGTGTATACAGATCACTCTGCGATCAAGTATTTGATGACGAAGAAGGATGCAAAGCCAAGACTTATACGGTGGGTGTTGCTCCTGCAAGAGTTTGACCTAGAGATTAAAGACCGAAAGGGCACCAAGAACTAAGTCGCAGATCATTTGTCAAGATTGGTGAATTGCGAGGTTCAAGGGACAGAAAAAGATATTGAGGAAAAATTCCTTGATGAGTTGCTGATGGCTATGCAGACATAGTAAATTTCATCGTTTGTGGTCAAATACCGGATGACTATACATACCAGCAGAAGAAGAATCTAAGACATGATGCTAAATTTAATTTCTGGGACGATCCATTCCTATATCGAAAAGGACCTGATCATATATTATGTCGATGTGTTCCTGAGCATGAAGCCAAGCACACTTTAGAGCTCTATCATGAGTCCTCGTATGGAGGACATTTTGGGGGGCAAAGGACTGCATCAAAGGTTCTACAGTACGGCTACTTCTAGCCAACACTGTTTAAGGATGCCCATGCCCATGTTGTGCAATACGACAGGTGTCAAAGGATGGGGAATATGTCTAAAAGGAATGAAATTCCATTGACATCAATCTTAGAAGTTGAATTATTTGATGTTTGAGGAATTGACTTCATGGGCCCATTTCCACCATCCGAAGGTCATCAATATATTCTGGTTGCAGTTGATTATGTATCAAAGTAGGTTGAGGTCATCGCATGTGCCAAAAATGATGCGGCCACAGTGGCGAAGTTTCTGAAGAAGAACATTTTTGCTCGATATGGGAATCCACAAGCCTTAATCAACGATGAGGGCTCTCACTTTATCAACCACATAATTGGCAACCTGTTAACTAAATTCAACGTCAGCCATCGAGTTGCAACAGCTAATCACCCACAGACTAATGGGCAGGTAGAGATTTCTAACAGAGAGAACAAAACTATCTTGGAGAAGGTAGTCAATACTTCCAGGAAGGATTGGTCACCCAAGCTTGATGAAGCACTGTGGGCTTACAGGACTGCCTATAAAACACCAATTGGTATGTCTCCGTATGCCCTAGTCTTTGGAAAAGCTTGTCATCTGCCACTCGAGTTGGAACATAAGACGATGTGGGCATGCAAGAAGCTGAAGTTTGATTTAGCAAGTGCAGGGAAAGTCCAAAAGCTACAATTGAACCAGCTGGTCAAATGGCGTAGGGATGCCTACGAGAATGCTAAGATATAGAAGGAGAAAACCATGAAATGGCACGACGACCGCATAAACAACCAAGCATTCATCGAAAGTCAACAAGTATTACTATTTAACGCAAGTTTGTGATTGTTCCCAGGGAAGTTGAAGTCTCGCTGGTCTAGGCCATTCTGAATCAAGACAATATTTCCTCATGGCGCAGTGGAACTAACAACTTTAGATGGGAACGAGTAAAGTCAAAGGTTAACGAATTAAGCCCTACTATGGAGGCGATTTCGATCGATGCATGGGCACCATTGACTTGAGCAAGCAGAATTAAACCGCTTGCAGGGGAAGTGATTGCGATAATTCTCAGAACCTCTTTCAATCAGCTTCTCTATTTATGTTTACTTGCTTTCCTTACAGCTTTCTTTTATCGCTTTCTAAATTTCGTATTTACTGTCTATTAGGATCAGTCTTTATTGCTTTCTATATTTCCTTCCAATCTAATTTCACATGTATTTCCATACCTTAAATTTAGTAGCGCCAATCGTAGAATTTTTATGAATGATTCGATGAATCACGATAAAGTCTTTTCGACTCATGTTTTGATGAGTTAAGAAGAAAAGAATATAAACTGCTATGAAACGAAATGATGGATGTAGTAAGTGATACCAAGAGACACCATGCGTCCAGTACACCCAAATGCATTGCGGTGAGGGGTGTGTTGCGCACGTATATGTCCTTTGCCCATCCTTAGCTAAATGCACTATGTTGAGGTATCCTCCAGAAATGTGTTCAGTTAAGGGGTGTGTTGCGGGGATATATGCATTGTTGCCCGTCCTCGGCAAAAATGTATCTACGTTTATTGGTAGCATGGTGTGAATGTTAGTCGTGCACCCATCTGAATCAAATTTGAAAGAAAAGATCGAATTCTTTGATTCTTGTACAGGCACAAAATTTTGTATTGCGTTAATTTGTAATTAATTGTTTACTTTGTTAATATTCAATATAATGAGTACATATTCACTCCATTTTTGCCTATGCCTTTTTCTTTATCATCCTTTGTTAATACTTGCGATGTTCTCAATCTTTTACTTTTGTGTTCTTCATTGCATTGCTATAATGTAATATATGTTTATACTTGGAAATATTTCTCATACTTTGTAAATTCAGACTAACACTTAGTTAATTCTTAGTTTAGCAGTACTTTACCTTTTATCTTTCAAAGTTCTGCTCAAACCTTCTTTTTGAAATTTTCTTCTAAGTGTTTGTCTAGTCTCTCCAAACAACGCAATGAAGACCTTACTCATCTTTAAATTTGGTGGTGGGGAAGGTCTGAGCAGATAAGATCAGAATGTGCAGTATTTAAGAAAATGCATCTACTTTAAAAAAAAATGTTCATACAAAGCTCCAATGTCAGCGCAAGGGAAATCCTTAAAAATATTCCCAACCTGATAAGAGTTTAGTTGTGAAAGGAGCTTGCTCGTAGTTGGATGTTCGTATGACACCCGTAGGAGCAAGCCAAAATGAAGGTGGGTTTCCAAGAACAACGCAATATGAAATTGAAAAGAAAAAAAAATACAAGAGACAACTCTCTGAAATTCATGAGTTAAAGTTGAAATTGGCACACAATCGTAGTTGGATGTTCGCATGACACCCGTGGGGACAGGCCAAAACGAAGGGTATAACCATGACCAACAGTCTCTAATAAATAACGCAAAGTTTTGACCACCGCATATAGATATATCGAGTTGTTTTGACAAAGAAGAGATAAACATTCTATTGTGAAAAATTAGAAAAGCATCTTTGAGCAGAATTTTGTTCTATAGAAGAATAAAGTAGGGCTTTGTTAAGAATTAGCAAGGATAGGAAGAAGTTGCGATGTCAAATAATGTGCCTAAGTGTAACATTTGGAGCAACCAATCGACGCAAAAATATAGGATAGGAATGAAGCTTTATTGCCTAAGTAGAAGATATGCTTGAGGACAAGCATATATCTAAATTTGGGGGTGTGATAATTTGTAGAAATACAAGTTATTTATACTGCCTTATCTAGATATTGCGGCCAAAAGATAGTGAATATGCGCTGATTGTATGAAAATTAACTCAGAATACAATAATTATAAATTATCGCAATTACACCCACTAACATCTTTAAGATGGAAAAAAAAGGAGATTTTACTCTGTTTTGCAGGAAACTGAGTCACCGCTTGCGCTCAAGGCTTAAGAAGAACTGATCAACGCATCTCTGTCACAATGCGCCCGTCAATCCACAATGAAGAGATGATTAACGCAATGACGGCGCAATTCAGAATGTCGATCCAGAGCTAACTTTCAACCACATGTGGTAATAAAAACAACACCGCATGCAAACTCACGATCGAAAGATGCAGCTGAGCAACGTAAAAGCGGAGGATTGAGACACGTGCACAACTAACATTTGTGCAGAATTGACAATTATATTGCATAACAGAAGGAATAATATCCCTCCATCTTCGAAATTTTCATAACAATAAATGGGGACCGCAAGGTCGGAGTCAAAGATCCTCACCTATAAATACCCCATAGATTTTAGAAAAAAATATGCTACGGGTCGAGGCTAATTGCTGCTGAAATGTTGAGAGGAAAGGTTGAGCTGAGTGCTTAACTGAAGAAATCCAGAAAGAAGATGAGACAAGGCCGAGAGGTGAGTATCAGTTCTATTATGCCAAATACCCACCGAGAAGCTCTGTGTTGAGAACCCTGCTAGGCAAGCAGATCTCCACCCTAATTGGTGCCAAGACGTTGGCGCTTGTTTGTATCTATTCTATCTCTTTTCATCATTGTATTTCACCTTCTTTATCTCTTCATTCACACCATGTATCAAACGCTTAATAGATATATTAAATGTTTTGATTGCTTTCATATCCTATTTTTTGTCTACTTCCGTTCCTCCGTTAATCACTTTCTCCATGATGTCTTCCTAATCCCCTGGTAGTTAATATGAATTAAACAAGTACTTACTTGTGTTAAAGAGGTAAATGCATTTAGCTAAGGCATGCTAGGCGGCATCTTCACCTGTGAGAGCAAAAGTGAAGATGCCATTCTGATCTATCGAGAGAAGGTTAGAACGTGTTAACTAAAGAGAGTAGTATGTCCAGACATGGAAGTAACCTTGCGTTCATTACGTTCGTCTCTGTTTCACCACAAACATCTGGGAGCGCATCCGATCACTGAAAGGTGTACGCCAAGAGAAAAACTGAACCATACTTATGGCTTCAACGTAGTTAAGAAACTTGCACTGTTTATATTAGTTATCTTCCTCTTTCTGTGTTGTACATAAGACTTGCCGCCGCATTCTATGTTCTTTGCATAACCTTCACAGCCAGCCTGGACCCCAGCATCTTATATCATGATGCCTGTATCTCGTATTATCTAGCTTAGGTTTACTGTACTTATTTTATTATCGCATTTTTTACTACTTTCCTTTACTTTATCACAACTTTTATATACTTGTACAAAATACTCTTTAAAGATTGAAAAACCTGGTCACATATATCATAAACATACCACAATAACCTCAAACAGTCCCTGTATTCGACCTTGGAGCACATTGAGAAACTTGCGGTGGAATTACACTTGGTTGCAACGTAAGGAAACTTATGATAACGCATGGCATACTACAAGAACATTCATAACTAACGCATATCTAGAAGTAGTATCGCATCATTTCAAGCATATCCTTTTAGCATCAATTCTAGGGGTTCAATAACTCCTCAAGAGGTTGAGGAAATGAGACGGATTCCCTATGCATTGGCTATTGGTAGCCTTATGTATGCAATGTTATGCATTAGACCTAACATTTTCTATGCAGTAGGGAATGTCATTCGATATTAGTCCAATCCAGGATTAGATCACTGGACGGCGGTTAAAACGATCCTCAAGTATCTTCAAAGAACGAGGGACTATGTGCTTGTGTATGGAGATAAGGACGTGATCCTTACAGGATACACAGACTCTGACTTTTAGACTGATCGAGATTCTAAAAAATTCACATCAGGGTCAATGTTCACTTTGAATGGAGGAGCTACAGTATGGTGAAGCATCAAGCAAGGATGCATCGCGGACTCCACTATGGAAGTCGAATACGTAGTTTCTTGTGAAGCTGCTAAAGAGGTTGTTTGGCTTAAAAAGTTCCTTACTGATTTGGAAGTTGTTCCAAATATGTCTTTGCCCATCACACTTTTTTGTGATAATAGTGGTGTTGTGGCAAATTCTAAGGAACCTAGGAGTCACCGAAGAGGTAAGTACATAGAACGAAAATATCATTTGATCCAGGAGATTGTGCATCGAGGTGATGTGATTGTCACAAAGATCGAGTTAGAGCACAACGTTTCAGATCTGTTTACAAAGGCTCTCATGGCTAAAGTGTTCGAGGGTCATCTAGAAAGTCTGGGTCTACAGGATATGCGGCACATTATCTAGGGTAAGTGGAAGATGTTACTGGGGTACAGTGTATGCCCTAATTTATTGTATTGTGTACTTTATTTTTATTGTACACTAGTCTCCCTAAGATTTAGGACAAGTGGGAAATTGTTCGGAATGGTGTCTTAAATCTCCTTGTAATCTCGTAGTTTGTAAAATCTGTATAAACATGTTGTTGTTAATAAAATAAAGAGTTATTTTATAAGCATATACTCAATCCAATAAACTAAGATATGAGGTTATTTCATATAATTTAAACAAGTATATAGAGACATACAAGTGGATCTTGTTTAAATAATAACCTAAATGGTCTATAGTAGATGGATAAGGTTGGGTACCTTATCCTGGTGGCACTACGGATACAACCCACTTTGTAGGTGTTACAAGTGTTGTAAAGTACTACAAATGATCTGAACCTGATCATTCATGTGGAGACATGCGAGCGGGGGTATCTTATACAAAGAGTTTGTATAAGACCGGACCACGAAATGATTAGTCTTTTTATATAACATTGTTAATAAAAGAGACTTACGTTTAACTAAGATGACCATAGGTGGCATGACCTGAATCCTGAGTGAGTTGTGAACTCCTGCTCATGAAGGCGGTCCTTTGATTTGTATGGGTGAGAGTGGCTGATGACGGGTAGAAATGCACGTCATTATAGGCCTTTTATTTAGAATAATGAGGGCTGTTAAGTAGAATATGTGGCGATAATGTTAGGAATTCATGAGAAAACAAGTTTGCGTCGATCGGCTTTAAGAATCTAGGCTAACCTACTATTATGCGTTATTATGCGTTCAATTATTTATTTTTGTAGCAATCGCAGAAAGCGATCGCATGCGCGGAAGCCAGGCTATCGCAAAGACGACTGCATGCGGGGAATCTCTCCATCGCCGAGGCGAACGCATACATTCGACGCATGAATATTGCATCCATTAATCGCATGTGGTGATTGCATACGTCAGTTGTATGGGTGTTGCGGCTATCGAGAGAATACATCCATCGCATAGAAGTTGCGATCGTCAAGCGAATGTGGTCATCGCAGAGAGATTGCGACTACAGAATAATAACCATAATAGAGGGATGACCACAAGGTGGTGGAATGCAAACATGAATGCATACCTCGGAAGTATCAAAAGATGATGCTGACATTTCACCTACCACGCCATTAGTAGCAGAGATTTAGAAAAGGACCATTGCGCCGCGAATGTCAAATTCAGAGCAGGTTCATAAATGCTGTCGGCGATCAAGCTCTATAAATAGAAGCTGATGAGCAGAATTTCAAATAATCCAAGGTTTTTCGCCTGAGGCTCCCTGCCTTAGGGCGGATCCTTGTGATCTAGACCAAAGCGTGAGAAGATAGCTTAGGAGTTCTTTATCCCCTTCAATCATTCCGAGTGACGACTAGAGCCTTCATCAGAGTTAGAGCTCGAGAGAGTCGACTCCACCGCCCATTCATGGCACCATCGGCAGCCTTGGCACACATCTGTTGGAAGCAAGACATTGCTTCTAGCTGGCCCTCCATTTCTCTTCTTTCCATGTATTGTATTACATTTTGGCTTAACGAATTAATACATTTTGTGATCAATGCATTTCTATATTTTCCTTTGATTCCATCTCCATCTTCATTTACTTAGTATCCTTTAATTTCATTGTATCACTGAGTAAGATTGCTAGAGTATCGCATACTTAATCATACGGCATAGGAATATGAAGCATGTAGCAAACCACCGGGAGGTGTGCGTTGCATGAGTGTTGTGAGAAAACCTTATTTGCTTAGTGTGAAGCTGTAGCAACGCTTGTCTATAAGTGAACGTAATGCTTGTCTATGAGTAGAATCAGCAGCAATTAACTGCCCGGGAGGGTAAGTGGTTGGTCGCATTAAGCAATGTAAGCAAGTGTTCACTAGGGATAGAAATAATCTTACGTCAACCAGGTTTATGCAATTACCTTGTCTTATGAGCGCATCATTCATCATTTAGGCATACTTGGGAAAGTAGTCTAAAAACCAAATCTAAGTCTTGGGAGAGCAGATTGGATCACATAAATAAGAATGGGGAACTTAGGAATAAGCTCTGTTTGCTACTACACAGCGCGTACACCCTTTAAGTAGGATATGGTGGTATGCAGTCATCTCGTTTATGTGTGAGAGCATGTGAGCGGGCATATGGAGGCTTAGAAATAGGCTTCTCTACACTATCGCATATACATCACATGCGTCTACGTCAAGTGTGTATAGAATGATCGTATAGCTTGCATTGGCTGGGGTTGCCCTTGCGGTCAAGCTTAGTGTTGCAGTAAAGACACCTTCACCTTTTCATCTATTTTTCCATGCATTTTACTACGCGTTAGCAATTGCCGTGTCTCTACCTCTCATTCATACTTCCACCATTTCTGTTAGTTAGGAGTAGGAGCAGTGCTTAGCCCATAACCCTCATCATTCTTTTACTTATTCGCCGCATACATATTACCGCATACCATTTACCTACAAGTCTCTGAGTTCGACCTCGGATCACCCAAGACCTGTCTCTTATACACATCTAGATGTGTATAAGAGACAGCTTATACCCTCCATCATTCTTTTATTCATCTACCACAAACACATCACCACATACATCTAGCTACAAGTCCCTGAGTTCCCCCTGTCTCTTATACACATCTAGATGTGTATAAGAGACAGGAGTAGGAGTAGTTATTAGCTTATACCCTCCATCATTCTTTTATTCATCTACCACAAACACATCACCACATACATCTAGCTACAAGTCCCTGAGTTCGACCTCGGATCACCCAAGAAACCTGCGTTCTCATTATACTTGGTGAGAATGCAAGAAAACTTGTGACAGGAATGCATGGTCATTGCATATGAGATCAACACATACATTCCATTCCAACACATGACCACCGACGCATCAGAACCAACGCATAACCTAAGACATACATCGCATTTAACTGCGTTCACCAATATATTTTGTTCTGAGCATGCCGATAATTAGATTAATGTGCATAACTGTATGTGTTAAATATATATCATTTATATTTCGGTCACTGTGAAATCGGAGAGATCTGAACACGCTCATGGAATTCTCGATATGAGATCCTTCACTATTGAGATTGATGTGCCCTAAACGTATATGCCAAAGTTGGGCATTTTCTTTTGGAGGGAATTAATGGCTAACGACCTTAGCACATATAAATTCGATTCCAAATTTGTTGTGGAAATGAAGACACCATCTTTATGAATAAACGCTTTATTCAAATCAAAAGAAACATGTATTTACATTGCAATAAACACTTTACAGAAAAAAGGTTCATTTTTAGTTCAGGAACAATATATACATCATTTAAAATAAGAAACCTATTCTGTAAAGCTAACTAGAGGCCTTCCACTGCCACATCTGAGACGACGTGCCCGGTGCCTACTCGCATCATCATCTCACCAGCATCCAACTGTCGCTGAGTTCTAACCCCCTGAAAAGAAGAACCAACATGGTTAGTGGCACCTGAATCAATTATCCAGGCAAAATCATCATTCTCCACTAAACAGGTTTCAAGCACAAGTAAATCACATTTACCTTTATCCGCTTTGGCCTTAGCCTTGGCTGCTTTCTTCTCCTTCAGATACCGAGGACAGTTTCTCTTCCATTGTCCATCTTGTAGCAACTTGTGGACGCCTCCTTGAGGCGACAAGCGGTGGGTTAGCAGGTGCCTTCCCTTCTCCCTTACCACCCTTCTTCTTCTTCCCCTTTGTAGAGATAGAAGAGGAAGGTGCAGACTTCGTTCCTGAGGTCGTACCTCTATGGAACATCCTGGAGGATGAAGCAACATTTGCCTCACCCTTCTGCCTTTCCTTACTTTTCAGTAAAGATTGGTATGTCTGCAACTCGTTGAGGAGAGTTGTAAGGTTATACTTCACTTTGTTAAGAATCACATTACTAACAAAGTGCAGGAAGCTCTCCGGTAAAGAATGCAGGATTATACTAACTTGGCTGCCCTCATCATTGGTAAACCCATTCAACTCCACCACATTGAAGTGGACCATCATGTTTAGCACATGTTCACGAACAGAGGTGCCTTCTTGCATTTTGGAGTTGAATATGTATTTAAGAGCTTCATGCATAAGTTGTTCAGACGGTTGGCCTAGACATATCTGGACCAACTTCAAGGTCTGTCAAGAACTTCCTGAGCCAGACGACCTTCTTAGCAGCTCCGCAAGCCACTACGTACTCCGCCTCCATAATGGAGTCAGCGGTGCACCCCTACTTAGTGCTTCGACACATTACAGCTCCTCCGTTAAGAGTAAAGACTGACCCTGAAGTGGACTTGCGAGAGTCCTTATCAGTTTGAAAGTTTGAATCCGTGAATCCTGTAAGGATCAAATCCCTCGAACCATACACGAGCATGTAGTCCCTCGTTCTCCAAAGATACTTGAGGATGTTCTTCACTGCGGTCCAGTGACCCTAGCCTAGGTTAGACTGATACCTACTAACTATGCCCACAGCGTAGCAGATGTCTGGACAAGAGCAGAGCATCGCAAACATCAAACTGCCAACGATAGATGCATATAGAACCCGTCTTATCTCCTCAACCTTTTGAGGCGTCTTAGGACAAAATTCCTTAGACAAAGTGACTCCATGCCAGAACAAAAATAGGCCCCTCTTGGAGTCCTGCATTGAGTACTTGAGCAACATCTTGTCAATGTACGATGCCTGAGACAGTGCTAGCACTTTGTTCTTACGATCCCGAAAGATTTGTATACCTAGAACAAACTGAGCCTCTCCTAAATCTTTCATTTGGAATTGGGTCGCTAGCCAGTTCTTAACTGTAGTCAATAGACCTACATCATTCCCAATGAGTAGTATATCGTCTACATACAACACTAAGAAGACTACTGAAGCATTGATGATCTTCTTGTAGACACAAGTTCATCAATGTTTTGGTCAAAGCCATACGACTTGATTGCAGCATCAAACTGTATGTTCCAAGATCGATACACCTGTTTCAGTCCATAAATGGACCGATTTAGTTTGCAAAGCTTTTGCTCTTGACCTTGGGCTATGAATCCCTCGGGCTGCGCCATATAATCCTCAAGATTGCCATTCAGAAAGGTCGTCTTCACGTCCATTTGCCAGATCTTATACTTATAATAAGCTGCAATTGACAGGAGGATGTAGATCGACTTTAACATGGCAACAGGTGAGAAAGTCTCTTCATAGTCAACTCCCTCTACCTGGGTATAATCCTTTGCCACAAGTCGAGCCTTGAAGGTCTGTACCTTCCCATCAGCACCATGTTTGTGCTTAGATCCATTTACAACCTATAGGGCGAACCCCATCAGGTTGATCTACAAAATTCCATACTGAGTTAAAGTACATAGACTCCATCTCGAGATCCATGGTCTTGACCCATTCATCCTGGTCAACATCCTCCATTGCCTTCTTATAAGACAACGGATCCTCAACGTCGCCATCTAATACCATAGTAAGGATTTCCGTGAAACCCAGATAGCGAACGGGTGGGTTCGCAACCTTCCCACTGCGTCGAGGTTCCCTCAACTCTTGAATGGAACCGACCTACTGGATGATCTCCCATCAACAACTCTTGTTGATGTAGTAGGCTCTTCAACAACTCTTGTTGAAGTTTCAGTAATTTCATTGGAAAGCTCACGTAACACGACTTTGCTTTGTGGACTGTGCTCACTTATATGATCCTCCTCTAGGAAAGTAGCGTTTGTTGAAAAAAACACCCTATTTTCCTTTGTATCATAAAAATAACCCCCTTATGTACCTTTAGGGTAGCTTATGAAGAAGCATAACCTCGCCCGTGGTTCCAACTTCTTGGGATTAGCCTCAAGCACATGTGCAGGGATACCCCAAATGCGGAAGTGACGTAAACTAGCTTTACACCCGTTCCACAACTCCAGAGGTGTTCTTGCAACACTCTTAAAGGGAACACAGTTGAGTANGGTGTTCTTGCAACACTCTTAAAGGGAACACAGTTGAGTATGTACACTGCAGTCTTCACTGCGAAACCCCAAAATGAGTCCGGTAAGGAAACATAACTCATCATCGAGCAAACCATGTCTAACAAGGTTCTATTTATCCTCTTCGTTACACCATTCTACTGAGGTGTACCCGATGCTGAGAGTTAGGAAGCGATTCCATGTTCTATCAAATAGTCCTGGAATACAAATTCCAAAAACTCTCCACCTCAATCTGATCGAAGTGTTTTAATCCGTCTATCCAATGAATTTTCAACTTCAACCTTGAACTCTTTGAACTTTTCAAAGGATTCAGACTTCCATTGCATAAGATAAACATACCCGTACCTAGAGTAATCATCAGTAAAACTGATAAAATACTCATAGCCACCTCGGGCTCGCACATTTATAGGACCACAAAGGTCAAAATGTACTAACTCAAGAGGCTCCTTGGCTCTAGAACCTTTTCCAGTAAAAGGTCGTTTAGTCATTTTACCCTCAAGGCAAGATTCACACACTGGCAAAGAATTTTCTTCTAACTCACTTAGAAGTCCATTCTTCATCAATCTCTCAATCCTATTGAGATTGATGTGCCCTAAACGTAGATACCAAAGTTGGGCATTTTCTTTTGGAGAAATTCGTCGATGTTTTGATTGAGTTATGGAAGTTCTGAACATTTCAGTATTATGGAGGGAATTAATGGCTAACGACCTTAGCACATATAAATTCGATTCCAGATTTGTTGTGCAAATAAAGACACCATTTTTATGAATAAAAGCTTTATTCAAATAAAAAGAA
The DNA here is from genome assembly GCF_009727055.1 of Benincasa hispida. NCBI lineage: Eukaryota > Viridiplantae > Streptophyta > Magnoliopsida > Cucurbitales > Cucurbitaceae > Benincasa > Benincasa hispida. The sequence continues at coordinate 12,878,468 of NC_052353.1, read as the reverse complement.
ACAGTGTATTTACATTGCAATAAACACTTTACAGAAATAAGGTTTTTTTTAGTTCAGGAACAATATATACATCTTTAAAATAAGAAGCCTATTCTATAAAGCTAACTGGAGTCCTCCCACTACCACAGTTGAGACGACGTGCCCGGTGCCTACTCGCATCGTCATCTCACTAGCCTCCAACTATCGCCAAGATTTAATCCCTTAAAAAGAAGAACAAACATGGTTAGTGGCACCTGAATCAATTATCCAGGCAGAATCATCATTCTCCACTAAACAAGTTTCAAGTACAAGTAAATCATATTTACCTTTATCTGCCTTGGCCCCTTGGCTACTTTCTTCTTCTTTAGATACCGTGGACAGTTCCTCTTCCAATGTTCATCTTGGTTGAAATGGAAATAATTTCTCTTAGAAACTTGTGGACGTCTCCTTGGGGCGACAGGCAGTAGGTTAGCAGGTGCCTTCCCTTTTCCCTTACCACCCTTATTCTTCTTCCCCTTTGCAGAGTTAAAAGAGGAAGGTGCAGACTTCGTTCCTAAGGTCGAACCTCTATGGAACGTCCTGGAGAATGAAGCAATATTTGCCTCACCCTTCTACCTCTCCTTACTTTTTAATAAATATTGGTATGTCTGCAAATCATTGAGGAGAGTTGTAAGGTTATACTTCACTTTGTTAAGAATCAAATTACTAACAAAGTGCAGGAAGCTCTCTAGCAAAGAATGAAGGATTATGCTAACCTGGCTACCCTCATCGTTGGTAGACCCATTCAACTCCACCACATTGAAGTGGACCATCATGTTTAGCACATGTTTATGAACGGAGGTGGCTTTTTGCATTTTGGAGTTGAATATGTACTTAAGAGCCTCATGCATAAGCTGTTCAGACAGTTGTCCAAACATCCCCTGCAGGGACTCCATGATCA
>NC_052353.1:12876223-12877249 GCF_009727055.1 Benincasa hispida | reverse complement strand
ATAGAAGGACAAGCCTCCGTGAGAGCGAACATGAGATCCTCGATGATTAGGATCGTTGTGATCATGTGTTTCCATGTTGAAACATTATCGCCAATTAGTTTTTCGGTACTTAGCAACGATAAGGTGGTTGTTGCCATTTGAAAATGTTGTTGAAAATATGAACAAAACTTTATTAGATTTTGCTAAACCAATTTTAAACCAATCAGTTTTGCAAAACAGTTTCAAGTATCCTAAGTTATAGACTTCTATTTTGCAATGATGCCCCAGTGAGTCAGGAAAAACGCCACCAGTGGGGTGATCAGTTGCCCCTTCGCTAAGATGAGACATTCTCAACCATTAGGTAGAAGAAACTCTTGGAACTGAACCTAACAACCACCATTTTTTGGTCTAGAATCGTTAACCTTTAACTATTTCGTGTAAGTGTAACCCCTCGCTTTTGGTGCCAGAGTCCCGCCCTAATGCGCTTACCGTAGGGAAAAGAAAGATTAGGAAAAGAGACTAAGTTACCTTATCCTCTTACAGGAGATCAAATAAAGAAATGTGCAAAACTTCCATCCTTTAGGGGGACACTCCCAGGGTGCCTCGAGGCGATACGCAATAACTTATTCAACCTAACGAGGGAGACCGAGGGATAATGTTGTCGCATTTTCTGCTCCCACTTACTATGAACATTCTCTCCATCCACCTTGATATTGACCTACCCAAACACCATCCATTGGGGGGACACGCCAAAGGTGCCGCGAGGCCAAAGATAGATCTCACGGTGTGGACTATTTAGGAGAAAAGTGAAAGGTTTAAGTGAAGCATTTTATTCCCCAAGTAGCTCCCGCTGAATGTTCTACCTAGGGATTCATTAATCTAGACAATTCGGCTACTAATTTTAGTCTAAGTCATCTTTTTAAACTCTGTTCATAAACAACGTTTTTCTATAAAATATGAACAAGTTCAAGTAGTCACATTTAAACACTTTAATGGACTGTCCTTAACTTGCATGCATGCATCAAATCTATCTAATTCACCTTTCCA